>NW_012119710.1:1015432-1024199 GCF_000951035.1 Colobus angolensis palliatus | reverse complement strand
CCAGCTTGGGCGACAAAGCAAGACTCCGTCTCAAAAAAAAAAAAAAATTTAGCTAGTCATGATGGCATGTGCCTGTAGTACCAGTTATTCAAGAATGTGAGAGAGGACTGCTTGAGCCTAGGAGTTCAAGGCTGCAGTGAGCTATGATCACACCACTGCACTGAAAAGAAAAAAAACAGCAAAGTATTTGCAGGAGAGGTACACTGGTGATTTTTTGTTTTCATTTTGGTAGTTATCATACGTTCTACAATGTTTCTATGTTATGTTCTAATGTTCTAATTATAAAATAGGTATTTGTTAATCAATGAACAAGTATCTCTTTTATAATCAGAAACGAAGCATGTTAATTTTACAGAGATGACATCAAGTTGTGGTGGTCTCAGCTTGCCATGACAGAGACTTACCATTCAGGGCATAAAATGAGAATGTTCTGAAAAATGTCCACTTTACATGAATATGTAGACCAACAAAGGACACCTTAGGTGGTCTAAAGTCTCTATGAGTGGCTTCTTTTTCTTGTAGTAAAAGGCCAGGACTGCTACAAATAACTGGGGCCTCATCTCCCAGGCTCCATGCAAATGCCACTATGGCTCATTAAGCTTTGATCTGAATTCGCTATTATTTCTTTTCTTTTTTGAGACAGGGTATTGCTGCATCGCCCAGGCCGGAATGCAGTGGTGTGATCACAGCTCACTGTAGCCTTGACCTCCTGGCTCAAGCAGTCCTTCTGTCTCAGCCTCCCAAGTAGCTGGGACCACAGGCACGTGCCACCACCACTAGTTCATTTTTTAAATTATTTATCTTGCTATGTTACCCAGGCTGTGGATTAGGATTTGGTGAAGTAGAAACCAGAAGTAACTTGACTTTGGCCAGGCATAAAAATCCTTCCAGAACCGTTTATGAAGGGACCTCCCTGGCCCCTTACCCAGATATAAGGGAAAACAATTGGAAGCATTCCTTATCCAGGAACAATAACAACAATAATTTGTGCCACAAGTCTTTCCCAACAAAACCCCAGTCACAGCCCCTCCCCATCAGCATTGAGGTTGAGCCAGGTACTTAAAAAATGAAAACCCCTTACCCGACCAGTTGACGCTGGAGAATGTGAAGAACACAGAACTGGGAGAGGAGCAGCTCTCCCTTTTATTGGTGAAAAACCCCACCTTCTCAGGTGAATCAGGAAATTTTATTTCACTGGGGTTTTGAAGCATTAAGCGGATGAGGTGTTCCATCAATCCCAGTGAGCCTTGTCTCAAGCAGGGAGAGAAAAACACATTTTCCCACCTCAAAGGGACGGGAAGATGGGAGAAACAGTTCGTCCCTGCCCAAGAGGGAACGAAGCCTACCTGTAGGTGTGTGCAGATGGGACCTTGACAGTGGGTAAGCCAGGGAGGGAGCCTTCTGGGCCCTTTGATGCCTGCGCCTTGCCAGGACCACAGAAGAATCTCTGAATTCTATTCCTGATTACATGATACTTTTTATATATCCTTGTAAATTTTCACATAGCAATCTCTATGAAATTGCAGTATGTTAGGGTTTTTGCCTTTTAATTTTCAGGAGTGTCTTATGAAAACATTACACAAAAATGGCAGCCCAAAGCCTTGATCAGCTTGAGCAACAGCTTCCTAGAGGCCAGGCGCAGTGGCTCATGCCTCTAATCTCAGCACTTTGGGAGGCCAAGGCAGGCGGATCACTTGAGGTCAGGAGTTTGAGATCAGCCTGGCCAACATGACAAAACCCCCGTCTCTACTAAAAATACAAAATTAGTTGGGCATGGTGGCAGGTGAATGTAATCCTAGTTTCTCAGGAGGCTGAGGCAAGAGAATCACTTGAACCTGGGAGGCGGAGGCTGCAGTGAGCCAAGATCGTACCACTGCACTCCAGCCTGGGCAACAGAGCAAGACTCTACCTCAAAAAAAAAAAAAAAGAAAAGAAAAAAAAGAGCTTCCTAGAGACAAGAGGAGGAAGGACTCTTCCCAACCAGTAACACTTGTGCCACTTGTTGGTTGTCCATTAACTAGGAAGTATAT
Organism: Colobus angolensis palliatus; assembly: GCF_000951035.1. Lineage (NCBI taxonomy): Eukaryota > Metazoa > Chordata > Mammalia > Primates > Cercopithecidae > Colobus > Colobus angolensis. Next base: position 1,022,169 of record NW_012119710.1, on the reverse strand, counting down.
CCTACATGATGCACAAGCATGATGTCCCATCTTACAGATGAGGAAACTGAGGCTCAGAGAGATGATTAACTTGCTCAAGGTCACACAGCTGGTAGGTGATGAGGTCACAATTCAAACCCAGGTCAGGGTGACTCCACCACCAGAATAGATTATTAGAATTTAATAATCTACTATTAGATTCAGAGGGAGAGATGTCTCCAGGCAACCCAGGTGGGATCTTTAGGCAGGATGCCTGGTACATTGGTTTCCTATTGCTGTTATAACACATTACCACAAATTTAATGGCTCAAAATGACATAAATTTATTATTTTAGAGTTCAGAAGGAGGTCAGAAAGCTGAAATGGGTCTCACTAGGCTAAAAACAAGGTGTCAGCTGAGTTGTATTTCCTTCTGGAGGCTCTAGGAAGAAAATCTGTTTCCTTGTCCTTTCTGGCTTCTAAAGCTGCCTGCATTCCTTGGCTTATGGCCGCTCTCACCATTTTTAAAGCCAGCAATGGGTGATTGAGTCTTTCTCACCATGCCATATCTTTGGTTCTCACTCTTCAACCCTCTCATCCCCATTTAAAGACCCTTGTGACTACATTGGACACTCAGATAATCCCAGATAATCTCCTTAATTTAAGGTCACTGGACTGGCAAACTTAATTCCATCTACAGCCTAATCCCCCTTGCTATGTAGTGAAACATATTATTCACAGGTTCCAGGAATTAGGACGTAGTGGGGAGCCATTATTCTACCTACTACACTCAGAGAGGCAGCAAGTTCATGGGGCCACCAAAACCTAGGGTCTGGTTTCCACCTTTGCATGAGGATGGAGAAACTGACTCACTCTGGCTAAAATGTCCAACAGCCTGAATAACAGGCTAGGAATGCCTGAACACAGCAGGAGGACTGGCCTTTCAAGAGGCCATTTCCATTCAAGGCACCTCTGTCCTGGTCCTGATGGGATCAGAAGGATCTGGCCCATGGATTATTTACCCAGTCTTATTTATGTTTACTCTTATAAAAGTAATACCTACTCACTCATGCAAGATATTCAAACGGTACAGAGGTACATGCCTATGACACACTATAATGTGTTCATCCAAACTTGTTTTCTGCTCTCGCTGGGCACACACTAGCCCTCTGTTCCCAGCCTTCCTTGTAGTGTGTTATGTCCACGTGACATGTTCTGGCCAATGGAGATGAGCAGGAATGAAGGGCACCCCTTCCAGGCCTGGGCCCAGGAAAACATCTACAGATGACCCTCCCTGCGCCTTCCCCTTCCACAGAAAACGGAAACTCTAGCATGGAAAATGGCAGAGCTTCAGGATGAAACTGGAACTCTGGATCGCTGCTTGAAGAAGAAAGGCACACTGGTCAGGACACCCATTTTTGACTTTATGAGCCAGATATAAAGTTGTATTATGCATACCAGGGAGCTCTGTCTGTTATACCAGCTCTCATTACCTTGACAAATGCTTAGACTTTGAAGTTTTGTTAACTCTTTCAGGATTTAAATATACATTCAAATATAAAAATAAGGGATATATAAGTAGAAAGCATATATGTAGAAGACCAACACTGGTACGTTGTGAGAGGGAATGACATGAGGATGTGACTATTGGGAGATGGAGACTATCAGGGAATATTGTGGAGCTGGATACCAGTCTGCCCTCTGTCCCTTGTGATTTGTATCCCTCTCTCATAGAAGATACACTCACTTCCTCCCAAGGTTCCCAAAGTCTCAGCCCATTACAGCATCAGCTTTAAGTTCAGAATCTCATCATCTAAATCAAGTCCAGGTATAGATGAGGCTTCTAGGGTGTAGTTCTTTAAGCATAGCTGCTTGAATACAGTTTTCTCGATCTGTAGACTGATAAACTACAGAGAAAAATTATCTTGCCCCCTATACACACCACATTCAATGATGCGACAGGCATAGAATAACAACTATAGACAGTCCTATTCAAAAAAGATAAAATGAGAGGCACAAAGGAGTCACTGCATAGCAACTAATTAATTAATTAATTAAGATCCAGACTGGGCAAATGTTGTAGGTTCCTTGATTAAGACTTGGTCTTACTCCTGTCAAGAAGTGATTCTCCATGGCTCTTGGCTGCACCTTCTAGTTCCACCCTCTGAGTCATCCTTCCCTTTTTATGGCAAGCAGCACATGTTTGCAGATCAGTAGCTTTGTATAAATTTGAGAGCCCAAATGCTTCTTTTTATTTGGTACATTCTCTGTCCTTTTCAGATCAAGGTAGTGGTGTTTTTGCTGATATAATCAACTTAAAAGCTGTCTGGGTCTCTTGTGAATCTTATTAGGGTTTACACTATTACACAAAGTCAAACACACAAATCTGAGATAAACCCTTCTCTGCCTTGGGCTTCTGGTGAGACACAACACCCTTGAGCTTCTTAATAGCTATATCATTTGATTGAGTAAATCTGTCAGGCACCTTAAAATATTAGAGGACATTCTGTCTGCTTGAACAGTATTCTGAGGCTCCTCCTTAAATGCTTTTGAGATACTAACAAAAGATATGAAAGTCATATCCTATACTTCAGTTTTAGCCTTTTTTTTTAGTCAGTACCTTGATTTGATCTTTGCTCAAATGTATTTCTTACTTTTAGCATTGTTTGCATCTGGACAGGCTTAGAATTATAAAATGTATCAAGTCCCTGCTTCTTTATGTTTAACAGTGTTGATAAACTTCCTGCCTCTACGTAATATGAATTTTTTCTCCTCCAATTTTGGGTAGGATTCTCCTCAATTTTTTTTGAGCCCTCACTGGCAGCCTCCACAAAAGGTACAATGCTTCTATAAACAGTTTCTTCAGAACATTTAGATTGTCACTAACACTATCCTGAAAGTCCTTCCAGCTTCTGCCCACCCCCCAGTTCCAAAGCCATTCCTACATTTTTAGGTAGTTTTTATGATAACACCCCACACCTAGTACCAAAATCTCCATTTTTCCTCTATTGCTGCATAGCAAATTACACCAAACTTAGTGTCTTAAAACAATAAACATATATTATCTCTCGGTCTCTGTATTACAGGAATTTGGGGGCTGCTCTTTTGGGAGATTCTGGCTCAGAGTCTCACATGAGATTGTAATCAAGATGTTGGCCATGGCTGTAGTCAACTAAAGGCTTGCCTGGAGTGGGAGCATCTGCATCCAAGGTTACTCATGTGGCTATTGGCCATAGGTTATTGTTTCTACCATGTGGATCTCTCCATAGAGCTGCTCATTACATAGTGGCTGGCTGTATCCTACTGGTCACACAGATCAACACTTGCACACTGTGAAAACAGACTACATAAATAGTCTGTTTTTTACTGTGGTGCTCCCAGCACTGAGAACAATGTTTCAGCATGCAGGGATCCTTAGGGCCATCTTGAAGGCTGGTGTTGGGGATTGAATGGTGTCACTGCTCCTCTATCTCCCTACAAAAGGTATATCCACCTACAAGCTGTGAATGTGAACTTATTCGGAAAAGGGGTCTTTGAAAAAATAATTAAGTTAAAGATCTCAAGATTAGATCATCCTGGATTATCCAGGTGGGCCCTAAATCCAATGACAAATGCCTTAAGAGAGGACACAGACAAAGAACACTAGTGGAGATAAAGGTAGAGATAAAGAGTGGTACGCGTAGACGGCCAAGCAATGCCAAGGATTGCTAGCAGCCCCCAGAAACCAGGAAAGAGGTGCAGAGTGAATTTTCCCTCAAAGCCTCCAGAAGGAACTAATCCTGCCAACACGGTGAATTACAGCAGTCATAGTCCATGAATATGTCTGGCTACCACAAGAAATCAGCCTGTCAATGTGATTCTCACTCTAAATTCAAAGGTATATATCTTGAGGTCTCCTCCTAACTTTCTTTGCCTGTGGAATCTCATGACAGCCATTTCACAAATATTTATTAAACACCTGCCGTTTGCCAGGCATCATTGTTCTCAGTGCTGGGAGCACCACAGTGAAGAAAAGAGACAAGAATCTCTGCCTTCGCTCTCTGTCTATCACAGGCTAGTGACATTCACTAGAAAGGAGCTTTCATCCTGGTGAGGATCAGTTCAATACCTTAGTGTGTTGGCTCTTCCAAATTCCTCATGTTATAATGATCTTATGTATCCACTGGAGGAAGATTAAGATGAAAAGTCCTAGAGTTGAGGGTTGCATTTAATAAATGAAAAATACAGAATTCTGTAACATTGCCTATTTCAGGATAAACGGGAGGAGTGAATTATCTTTAAGCTTTTCTACCTCCAAATCATCATTCTTTAAGTGGAGATTTAAGAACAGTTCACCCGATACCCACTGAAACCATCTCACGCTCTTCCACCTTTTCCATTTCATTAGATGGTTCTCTTTCTTTCCTGGCCTGGAAGGTCCCTTGTATATCAATGCAATCAAATTGCCCTACCCTAGCCCACCACAAGGGTTGAGAGCAGACCAAGATGGGGATGGTATTTGATCAAGCAGTATGACCTTGCAAACTATTATTACATATACTAAGGTTTCTTTTCCAGGAGAGAGATATATATATATATACCAAAGAACAGAGCATCTGCATTTAAAAAACACATGAGGTATTTGCATATGGAATCCATAAATGGAACACTCACACTAAAACTACCACTCAAAATCATTTTGTGCACAGAACATATTACACAACAATTACTTATTTGCCTAAAATAGTGTTGGATTATTTCACAAAACCTGTATGCACACCTGTTTATTTGGCACTAGATGTGTTTCATTCCAAGTCATGTTATGTAGTCTTTCCTCTAAAACATTGTTTCTCAAACTCCAGTGCACATCAGCATGACTTTGGATGGATAAATGCTTACCAAAGACAAAAATTCATCATAGAAGTTGTGTTTTTGCATTATTGAGGCAGGGTCCAAGAATCTGCATTTAACTAGCTTTCTCCATGACTCTTTCTTTTAAAATATTTTTTCTGAAAAAAGAGAGAGATGGAGTCTCACTATCTTCCCCAAGCTGGTTTCAAACTCGTGGGCTCAAGTGATCCTCCTGTCTCAGCCTCCCAAAGTGCTAGGATTACAGGTGTGAGGCCTCAAACCCAGCCTCTCTCAGTGACTCTAATACACAGAAACTTGCTCCTGGTGCCCCCTCCCTGACCTTGGGTCATTGTTTGGGTTATAAGTGATCTGTTTTAATTGACATTCACCCTCTTCTTGGCCTTATTGATAGACATAATACAGAAGCTCCTTTCCTGACAGCTGTAAATCACCTGTCCCTTAAAGCACATCTCCTGGGGTTAGCCCTGAACTGGGGTTAGCCCTGAACCGTACTATTACAGGCAGGTCCAGCCTTGCCTGGGAGGTATGAGTGTCTTCACAGAAAGGTCTCCTCTAGTCACCCACAGGACTGGGCAGCCAAGCGTAGCTGTCATTTTTAGATGAGTTCTGAGGCCACTCCTGGTATCAGCATGAATCACCAACAACACATCAATCACATAAATTTTAAGACGAGTATTAGGAATCCAAATACCTCAATTTTCTGAGAACTATTTACCCTTCGAGTCCCCTTTCATGAGTTTCCAGAAGCCCAGAGCTGTTTCTATAGGGCTGGGAATAAAAACTGAGTGAGGGGCAGTGGGGGACATGAGTATGCCAAGGTGGTGTGAACACTGGTCTAGGTTCTAGCTCTGCCCCTTGTCTGGTGTGGGATTTTGGAAATAGACCCTTTCCTTCTCTGAACCATCAATGGCACCTTCATTCTTTATATCTGGGGACATTCTCTTACAGGACTCTTGGGAAAAGTCAATGTAGGAATGGAGGAGAAAGGGAAGGTCTGTAGTCACTCATGCAGTCGACAAGCATTTACTGAGTGCCCACTGTATGTCAGGTAGACCCAGGAGATGTAAGGATGACAAAAGTAGACATACTGTTTTCTCAGAGCTCAGAGTCTATCAGGGTAGACAGACATAAAATGACTAATAAAATAAATAACTATAAAATTGTACCAGTTGTAAGTGCTAAGAGAAGGTCAGTGGTGAAAGTCAAGGACCAGTGGTCAGGAGCTAACTGTCAGGGAGCACTGGTGAGGTCTGTGACCCTGAGCTATTGGCAGAGTGAGGGAGGGTAGAGGCAGCAGAATTGGTGGAAAGCAGCACAGGAGTTGGAAGGGCCTCACTAGCAGAGGACAGCTTCGGTCAGGGAGATGACGCCCAGGGAGCTGAGTGGGGAGGACAATTCAGGGGACAGGACCTTCACACCTTGTACTCCATCATCTGTGTGACACCCTCAGGGTGGCCCCTCCTATATCTTTCCAGCCTCGATCTATCAAAATCCTTCCTATTTTATACTCAATAGTTTATCCGTCCCTCTCACATGACATAGTCGGAAGCAATATGGCACAGTGGTCAGAACGCAGGCTCTGGAGCAGACAGACTTGGTTTCAAATCCTGGTTCCATTGCTTATTGCCTGAGGGATCTTGGGCAAGATACTTCCTCCCTCTCAGCCTCAGTTTCCTCTTCTGTGAAATAAGGAAATAATGTTACTTACCTCATAGGATCAGTGTGATGAATAAATACATGCCAAAGTTTTAGAACAGCACCTGGCACATAGTAACTGGAGAACAGATATTAGCTACTAATGTTACTGGTTTCCTTTTCTTTTCTTTTTTTTTTCAGTGTCTTGCTCTGTCACCCAGCCTGGAATGCCTCAGCCCCCTGAGTAGCTGGGACTACAGGCATGCACCACCATGCCCGGCTTTATATTTTTA
>NW_012119710.1:1011237-1014397 GCF_000951035.1 Colobus angolensis palliatus | reverse complement strand
CCTGCTTCAAAAAAAAAAAAAAAAAAAATCCTTACTACAATGAGGATCACTCAAGCAATCCTCCCACCTCATTTTTTAATTTTCTTGTAGAGATGAGATCTCACTATGTTGCCCAGGATGGTCCCGAACTCCTGGGCCCAAGCAATTCTCCCACGTCAGTCTCCCAAGTGCTGGGATTACAGGCTTGAGCTACCAAGCCTGGCCCTAAATCTGAAATCATTTAAAAATTAAAAGCTACCAAAAAAAAAAAAAATCAAGAACAACTCCAACCCTCCCCCTATACCTGTCTGAGAGGGGCAAGGATAAGGTGTGTGTAGGGGAGAGAGATCTGATGGAGAACTGGAAAGTCACTCAGGGTGTTGTGCGTCTCTGCAGACAGTTGCTTCTGGCTGGCTGAGGATGGGTGCTGACAGTGAGAAACATTATTTCTGGCCCATTCCCAGTGAGGGAGGAAATAACAAGAGGAAACAGAGAAAGCTCTGTCAGGCTGAGCGGCAGGGCCCTGGGGACCAGCACCAGGGAAGTGGGAAGCTAGGGTGTGGGCAGGAGGTGGGATCCTGGCAGGATCTACGAAGTCAGCAGGGCTTGCTGGGCTGAGCCCTGGGAACCCGGGAGTCACTGACCCAGGATTCTCTCCCACCACAGGGAGAAAGGAAGGAGGGGAGAAGAGACTGGGAAGAAGAGAAGGGGAGAAGCTAGCAATGTAGTTAGTTTCTACTAACTTACTCGCTGCCAAGCACTGTTCTGGGTGATTTGCATATACTACCTCACTAATCTTCATAAAAAATGTTTGAGATAACCTCTGTTACTATTCCCATTTTGGAGATGAGGAAACAGTGGCTTAAAAAGTTAAGGCAGAGATTCTATTTGGGGCAGTATAGTGGAAGAGATATGCTAACTGACCTCCCATGCTGAAAGCAACTTAAAAAGCTGTTTAAAATAAGAAAATTGTTTAAATTTTTTCTTTATTATTATTTGAGACAGGGCAGGGTCTCATTCTGCCAGCCAGGCTGGAGTGCAGTGGCGTAATCACAGCTCACTGCAGCCTTGACCTCCTGCATTCAAGTGATCCTCTTGCCTCAGCTTCCCGAGTAGCTGGGACTATAGACGCCTGCCACCACGCTGTGTGAATTTTTGTTTTTGTTTTTGATTTTTTTGGTAGAGATGGGATTTTGTCATGTTGCCCAGGCTGGTCTCGTACTCCTGACCTCAAGGGATCTGCCCGCCTCAGTATCCCAAAGTGCTGAGATTACAGGCGTGAGCTACCGTGCCCAGTCTCAAATAAGAAAATTTTTTAAATTACTTAATAATCTGGCAAGAAAGTATGGAACACTCAGAAGCCAAAAAGTAAGTGACAATAGAAATCTAAGGGGAGTAGGCAGGGCAGGAAGGGTCTTTGACCTGGAGGGCATTTGCCAAATCATATGAGCCCAAGCTCTGTTTCTCATGGGCTGATAGAGATGCGAGACACAGGAGTCATTTCCCAGAGCCCACCCAAGATAGGCGACCCCATCCTACTGCCTGCACAAAGCTGACAGTGGTCTCCATTGTCAGGTTAGGGAAAAACTAGGAGTGAATCTCACCACTCGCCATCCCCACAAAAATCTACAAAGAAATCTCAGCACTAAGTTGAGGGTAAAAGCATTTTCCCTGAGAATTCATAATCCCAGATGGGCTGTCAGTGGTTTCGAAGCCTGAATTCACAATCCCTGATTAAATTAAAACCTTTCAAGCTGAAGTTTTAGATGATAGTATCCCTCCAGAGATTTTGGCATGAAAGTAAAAGCAAGTAGCAGCAAATTCCTTCTTCTTTTCCTGGATGTTCAAAAAGCAAAAAGGTAAGCAGAAAAATAATGCAAACTCCATTATATAAACCACAAACTCAACAACACATAAAGACGGGCAAAAGCAAAGGTTTCACACAAAAGCCATGAAGGTGAAGTGCACAGAGATTGCTTGTGGGGTGCGGGGGGCGCAGGGCTGTGTGGGTGTGGGGTCGTGGGTAGGGGACTGGGATTCAGGGGGGATGCTGAATAGTGAGCCAGCTTGGGAGTGGCTGATTTCAAAAAACCTCTAGCAAAAATACTCTCACCCTGCAGGGTCTCACCCTAAAGCAGAGTTCCTTAACTTTGGTACTACTGCCATTTGGGGCTAGATAATTCTTTGTTGTGGGGGCTGTCCTATGCATTGTAGGGTGTCTGGCAGCATCCCCGGGTTCTACTTACCAGATGCCAGCAGCATCAACCCCCACCCCAAAGTATGACAACCAAAAATGTCTCCAGACATTGCCAAATATCCTCAGAGGGGCAAAATCACCCCTGGTTGAGAACCACTGCTCTAAAATAATAATAAACCGAGATCCCCTGTATATAACACAAGTTACAGATTTGAGGAGCACGGGGTAGAGATGGAGAAGCCTCTTCGTGATTGGCTGGAGTGGGTGAGGCAACATATGTGTAGAAAAAATAGCATGATAGCCCAGTGGCAGCAGATCTCAGAAAGTGCTGGCAAAATTCCATTCCCTGAAAGAAACTTCTACCAATAGCTGGGCATGAAAATCCAACTCATTCAGTGGCATATAATGTTAAAACTTGAGTCAGTACAGAATCAATACAAATATACTAAAAAGGCAAAGTGTGGTACAGGTCAGTAAAGCCTGGTAGACAGAGAATGCTGGTGAGAAAAAAAAAAAAATGTTACCATGGAATAGATGAAAAACCTGACCAAACAGTGTTCTGTGGATTAATAAATCTTCACAAAACAATTACCTCTGTGAAGGAAAGCCGCAAAGTGGATATAAAACAAATCAGCAAAGAAATGGGAGAGAAAGACTATGGGGAGATGAAATGAGAATTGGAAGAACTGAGGCCAGGCGTGGTGGCTCACGCCTGTAATCCAAGCTCTTTGGGAGGCTGAGGCAGGTGGATCACCTCAGGTCAGGAGTTCGAGACCAGCCCTGCCAACATGGTGAAACCCCTTCTTTACTAAAAATACAAAAAATTAGCCTAGCATGGTGGCAGGTGCCTGTAATCCCCACTACTCAGGAGGTTGAGGCAGGAGAATAGCTTAAACCTGGGAGGTAGAGGTTGCAGTGAGCCAAGATCGGGCCATTGCACTCCAGCCTGGACGGCAAGAGTGAAACTCCATCTCAAAAAAAAAA
>NW_012119710.1:1008072-1010802 GCF_000951035.1 Colobus angolensis palliatus | reverse complement strand
AAAAAAAAAAAAAAAGAATGAAGAAAGTGGATTTGTTACCTAGAGAGAAAATGATAAATATGGAAGAAAAGGCAAAATAGAGACAACATATACATAATTGGAATCTCTAAAGAAGAAAAACAAAATAATAAAATTCAATAAATTTTTAGAAATAGAAGGTAACTTGCTTGAAACCAAAGATGTGATTCCAACTAAAAGGTAATAGATGTGCCAGGGAGAGTTGTCCTAGGACAGTCAAATCCACTAATAAAATTATCAGAGGAGTAGCCAGGCCAAAAAATAAAAAAAAAAAATCAAGTCACTCACAAAAGGACTAGTTCCAGCAATATTCAATACCAAACAGTGGCACAAAACTCACAGGATATTTAAGCCATTCATATATCTTCTTTGGATAAATGTCAGTCAAGTCCTTTGCACATTTTTTTTTGGGGGGGTTGTTTGTCTTTTTTTGTTGTTGAGTTGTAAGTGTTCTTTATATATTCTAAATACTTTATATATTCTAAATACTAGACTCTTACCAGATATATGATTTGCAAATATTTTCTCCCATTTTGTGGGGTTTTTTTTCCACTATCTTTATAATGCTCTTCTACACATGAAAGCTTTTAATTTTTTTTTTTTTTTTAAGACAGAATCTCACTCTGTTGCCCAGGCTAGAGTGCAGTGGCACGATCTCATCTAACTGCAACCTCTACTTCCCAAGTTTAAGTGATTCTCCCACTTCAGCCTTCCAAGTAGCGGGGATTATAGGTGTGCACCACCATGCCCAGCTAATTTTTGTATTTTTAGTAGAGACAGAGTTTTGCCACATTGGCCATGCTGGTCTCAAACTCCTGACCTCAGGTGATCTGCCGCCTTGGCCGCCCAAAGTGCTGGGATTACAGGCATGAGCCACTGTGCCCAACCAAAAGCTTTTAATTTTGATGAAGTCCAATTTATCTATTTATCTATTTTTTCTTTAGTTGCTTGAGCATTTGTTGTTATATCTAATTATTTAGTATATTTATATACCAAATCCAAGGTCATGAAGACTTACCCTTATGTCTTCTTGCAGGAGTTTTATGGCTTTAGCTCTTATATTTAGACCTTTGAACCATTTTGAATCAATTTTTGTTTATGGTGTGAAGCAAGCCCCACACCATATACAAAAATGCCAATATCCATATACAAAAATGCATGTGGATACACAGCTATCACAGCATCATTTGTTGAAGAAACCATTTTTTACCCATTAAATGGTCTTGATACCCTCATCAGAAAAACAGCTGACTATAGATGTATGGGTTTATTTATGAACTCTCAATTCTGTTCATGATCTACATGTTTATTCTAGTACCACATTGTTTTGATTACTGTAGCTTTGTAGTAGATTCTGAAATTGGGAAGTGTGTCTTCCAATTTTATTATTTTTCAAGATTGTTTTATCTATTCAGGGTGCCTTGCAACTCTACATGAATTATAGGATCAGTTTTTCCACTTCTGCAAAAAAAGTTTTAAAAAGGCCATTGGTATTTTTATAGGGATTACATTGAATCTATAGATCAATTTGAGGAGTATTGTATCTAAAAATATTAAATCTCCCAATCCATGAACATGGGATACATTTCCATTTACTCAGGTGTTCTTTATTTCCTTTCAGCAATGTTTTGTAGTTTTTGGTGTACAAGTCTTACACCACCTTGGTTAAATTTATTCCAAAGTATTTTATTTTTTTGATGCTATTATAAATGGAATTGTTTGCTTAATTTCCCTTTCCGATTGTTCATTGTTATTATATAGAAATTCAACTGCTTTTTATATGTTGATATTATACCTTGCAAAATTTCTGAATTTGTTTATTATTAATAGCTCTAAGAGTTTTTGTTGTTGTTGTTTCTTTAGGATTTTCTACATATAGGATCATGTCCTCTGTGAACAGAGATAGTTTTACTTCTACCTTTCCAATTTGGATGCTTTTAATTTATTTTCCTTGCCTAATTGCTCTGGCTAGAACTTCCAGTACAACGTTCAATATCAATGGCAAAAGCAGGCATCCTTGTCTTGTTCCTGATCTTAGAGGGAATGTTTCAGCCATTCATTGAGTTTGATGTTACCTATGGGTACTTCATAAATGTCCTTTACCTGGTTGAGGAAGTTTCCCTTTATTCCTAGTTTCCTGAGTGTTTTTCTGATGAAAAAGTGTTAGGTTTTGTCCAATGTTTTCTCTGCATCAATTGAGAAGCTCCTCTGTTTTTTGTTTTTTTTTTTTCCTTTGTTGTCTTAATGTGGTGTATTACCTTGGTTGATTTTCTTGTACTGAATCACCCTTGCATCCTGGAATAAATCCCATCAGTCATGGTGTATAATCCTTTTAATATGCTTTGGGACTTGTTTGCTAGCATTTTGTTGGGGATTTTTGTATCTAGATTCATAGGGATATTGTTCTGTAGTCTTTTGGTGTCTTTGGCTTTGATATCAGGTTAATGCTGGCCTCATAGAATGAGTCAGGAAGTGTTGCCTCCTTTTCTATTTTTTGAATGATTTTGAGATGTACTGAAGTTAATTCTTCTTTAAATGCTTGGTAGAAATCATCAGTGATTTCAGAAATCTATTGGTGAAGCCATCTGGCCTAGACGTTTCTTTTTTTTTTGAGACGGAGTCTCAGTCTCACTCTGTAGCCCAGGCTGGAGTGCAGTGGCGCAATCTCAGCTCACTGCAAGCTCCGCCTCCCAGGTTCAAGCGATTCTCCTG
>NW_012119710.1:992105-1006746 GCF_000951035.1 Colobus angolensis palliatus | reverse complement strand
AAAAGAAAAGAAAAGAAAAGAAAAGAAAAAGGGAAAGAACAGATTTTAGGGGATCACTACTAATCTCTGCCATAGCCCATCCCTCCAGCCACTACACAGCTAGGTGTGCTTATTTCACTATGACTAGAACACACTGAACCGTTCTCCATGGGGCACAAACCGACATCCATCCAGTTACTGTGCCCTGTGTATCTGATGCATAGACCTCTCCACAGGCTCAGAGGTGCTCAAGCTAAAAGACAATTCATTGTCCCACCCATCTGCCTCCATAGACAATGGAGGAACATGGAAAGATAAGCCACTATAGACACCCCTGATCAGAAGAGAGAGCACAGGCAATACAGAGTGGTCTCTGGGCAAAATCGGAGCAGCCAGAACATCTCCCCCTGCCAGGATAATTCTCCCTTGTCTATTATCCTCATCTGAAGTGGGTGTCAGAAAATGCATCGTCCTTGAGGGCTATCTGGAGAGCCTAAACAGTTACAGACTTTTATGGTTTCTCTGGAAAAAACAATTCCCAGAAAGATTTATTAGCTTTCAAGTCTATTTGCTTCCAGTCATTTCATGAGCTAGGATGTTATTTTCTTACATATTTCTCAAGTCTGCTTCATTTCTTTGCTTCCTGGTTTAGCCACGCCTTTCTTCCTTGCATTAACGAAAGCTATTTTGAGAAATGTTGAATAATAGGCATAAGAGAGAAGCAATGCCCTTAGTCTAATCCTTGCCTTGGGGCCGGATCCCTTGGACAGATATTTTGCTTAATGGGATAGTGTTTGAGAAAGACTTGGAGCCACAGCTGTCTGTTCTGCTGTTTGGGTTACAGAAGGAGTTGGCTTTTGCAATCTCCAGAAGCCCCGACTGTTCTAGACACTTACTGTTCCCTTTCATCTCTGTTTGAAATCCGGCCAGTCCTTACGAACGTCATCCCTTTTCTTTGCATACCTTCCTAAAAGGAACAAGGAACAGCCAATACTCACTAACCTTTTAGCTCTTCCCAACTTCTCTTTTACTTACAGCCTTGGAAGGTACAAGATCTTCCTTTCTGGCTATTGCAGGAGAGAACTTCACCTATTATTTGGCTAAGAGTCTGTAGATTTCCAGCCTATAATATCTGTCTTCCTGCTGCCTGCTGCCTGATGACCAGGTTTCCATTATGGCAGCACCTTACTCTTAGTACCAATTTTTATATTTGTTAGGGCAAAGATTGTTGACTCAGAGAATGATGGAGGAGGAGGGGGAGAGATGTTACAGGTAGAAGGTGTCCCCGTGCTGGGCATCTTGAACACAGAATTGGACAAAATGCACAAAGTGAGAAGGGATGAAAGGATTTATTGAAAAAGAAAGTGCACTCCACAGTGTGGGAGCAGCCCCCAGCATAGGGGCTCAAAGGCCCTGTTACAGAGTTCTAGTGAGTTTAAATACTCTCTACCTGGATACGCCCTATGTAAATGAAGAGGATGAAGCAACGTTACAAAGTCATTTACTCAGTGTATGCCCTATGGAGAGGATATTTCCTGTTATAGCTGAAGTGTGAATCGGCCTTATGTTCTCTACCTTCAGAGCCTATTTTCCTGCATCAGAAAGGGGAGAGGGGAGAGGGGAGAGGAAACAAAACAATATGACCAAAGGAAGAATTTCTTCTTTCTCATGTGGTAGAAAGAGGTAAGCATTCCAGGCAGGTGGGTCCCATCTAAATATTCAGTCCACCTCTGTGGGCTGTGTCCCCATTAGCATGGTAGCAACTGAACCACCACCCTATCTGGGTTGCTGCTGGTAGGAAGAATGTAGGAAATGCAGAAGAGGCATCTTTACAGTCACAGACCTAGGTCTAGAAATAGCACACATATTTTTACTCATATTCCATTGGAGAAAACTGAGTCTCATGGACCCACCAATCCATAAGAAGGGTTGGTAAATATAATCTAATCTTGTTCCCAGGAAAAACAGGAGAACAGATTGCAGTGACTATCTATTAGTCTGTATCACAGATACAGAGGCTATTAATACTTAATAATATAATTTATTGGGCAGACTTGACACAGGAAAAGAGTAAGCATACCATATCTTCATGTGGCCATGAAATTTTCACAGGGTCACAAAGAATAATCTCAACGACGTACCAAAAAGATAAAAAGTACTACAGAAAACATCTGGCCACAATGAAATTAAAGAAAAATAAATTAAAAAATGAGGTCAGAAGCCAGGCGCGGTGGCCACGCCTGTAATCCCAGCACTTTGGGAGGCCAAGGGGGGTGGATCACCTGAAGTCAGGAGTTCGAGACTGGCCTGCCCAACATGGCAAAACCCCATCTCTACTAAAAATACAAAAAAAATCGCCAGGCATGGTGGCACACACCTGTAATCCCAGCTACTCGGGAGGCTGAGGCAGGAGAATCACTTGAACCCAGGAAGTGGAGGTTGCAGTGAGCCAAGATCGTGCATTTGCATTCCAGCCTGCATGACAAGAGTGAACCTCCATCTCAAGGAAAGAAAAAAAAAAACTAGGTCAGAATAGAAATATATTTCTCCACTTGGAAAAATTATAACTAGTATTTAAACAACTTTTGGGTCAAAGAGGAAAGACAAACTTCAGTATCGCTTTAAAGCAGTAAAAAACAGGCCAGGCGTGGTAGCTCATGCCTGTAAGCCCAGCACTTGGGAGGCCAAGGTGGGCAGATCCCTTGAGGTCAGGAGTTCCAGACCAACCTGGCCAACATGATGAAACTCCATCTCTGCTAAAAATACAAAAATTAGCCAGGCATGGTAGTGTATGCCTGTAATTGCAGCTACTCAGGAGACTGAGGCAGGAGAATCACTTGAAACTGGGAGGCAGAGGTTGCAGTGAGCTGAGATAATACCACTGCACTTCAGTCTGGGTGACAGAGTAAGACTCTGTCTCATAAAAAAAAAAAAGGCAATAAAAATCAAATATAGTGAAAGAAGCACTTGGAGGAAAAGCCATAGCCTTAAATATCTATATGAATAAATTTGAGAGAAAAGGGGTGGCCCAAAACAAGTTCAATGGGCTCAGCTACTTTCTATGGGGTTTGCATTCCATGGTAAACTAAAGACAGCTAATTGATAAGCCTCAGAACACATACAACAGACAGTAAGATGGGTGTTATGGGACATGGGGCTAGGGATGGCAGTCTCCTGGGTGCCGGCCTCTCCTGGAATGTCTCACACATCCTGGGCAACGGTGGAAGGGGGTAGGACTGTACGAATGGCCCCTAGAAGGCCAGAGGGGAGGTCAGAGGTTACCTAAAAACCAGCCAGCTGGTCCCAAAGAGCTCCTGGTGGGGGCCAGAGCAGGGCAGTGGGGCAGTGGCACATTGATGGGGGTTGCAAGCCTCCTGTGGAATGGGGCTCAGGCTTTTATTTTGAGTTTGGCATGAATTATTCAACACACCACAGTCCAGTCCAGAGTTTCTGGGACTCTCCCCAAGTCTGGGAAGAGGAATGGGGTGGGGGTGCTGTGGTCTAAGAGAAGGTTCTGCCTCTGTTTCCCCATTCATGCACGAGGGAGGCTGAATGCCTGGTCTCTACAAACCCTGCCTGCCTTCATCTCACTGAGGGCCAGGATTCTAGGATAGGTTTACCAGAACTTAAAGCTGGGAGGCCCCTCAGGGAAGGAGAGGGGAAATTGTTTGTTGAAAGCAACACAGCAAGGGCAGAGCAGAGCCAGGGCTAGGGTCTGGCACGGCCCAGTCTCAGCCCAGGACTCTTCCTGTGTGTCTTGCATCACTCCCCATGCCCCTCCGCTGACAGAGAACATCCTCCTGGTTGGACGTAGATTGAGGGAAATGGCTTTGCATCAGTTAGGCTAATTCCAACTGCTATAATCAAGAGACCCAGCAGGAATGCACTGGTTTGGAAGGAAGGCAGAAGTCAATTTCTCTCGCAGCTAGCAGTCCATCTTGAGGCCACATTCCACATCCACAGGCAGCTCAACGTCATGAGGATCTCTAGGCGTTTCCTCCTGCTTGGTCAGCGTCAGGCCATGGATATGCCCCCGTTCTGTCTTTTGGCAAGAACAAGTACATGGGAGCGACACGCTCACAGTCTGCAGGCCTAGGCCAGTGTGGTGTGCATCGCCCGCTCGCCCATTCCACCGGGGAGAACCCAGGCCCATGCTGTGGTTTGACTGTGTCTTTTTCAAAATTCACATTGAAGTGTAATGCCCACTGTGGTGGTATGAAGAGGGGAGGCCTTTGGGAATTGATTAAGCCATGAGGGCTCTACCTTCGTGGATGGAGCAGTGCCTTATAAAAGGGCTGGAGGGAACTAGCTTGGGCCCTTTTCTGCCCTTCTACCTTCCGCCATGTGAGGACACAGTGTTTATCCCCTCCAAAGGATGGAACAACAAGGCGCCATCTTGGAAGCAGAAAACAGACCTCACCAGATACTTGAGAAACGAAAATAAAATTCTAAGCCCCCAACCGACTCCCTGTTGGCCAAGGGCACCTCCAAGAAAGCTTGGAAACTGAGTTCATGGCCATGACAGGATGGGAGGTTGAAAACTGCCTTATACTTTCTTCCCTAAGGGCTAAACAGAAACCAACTTTTTCAAAAGACTCCACACTGATGATGTCAATCACCAGCTTATCCTCCCAGGTACAGAGCAAAGACAAGATGAGATTGTAAACCAAAAATAAAATTGTAAGTCCTCCGATAGACTGAATGTGTAACTGCCTAAGGGGTTCACCTTGCCAGCTGCCTAGACAGAGCCAATTTATCAAGACAGGGGAATTGCAATAGAGAAAGAGTAATTCATGCAGAGCCAGCTGTGCAGGAGACCGGAGTTTTATCATTACTCAAATCGGTCTCCCTGAAAACTTGGGGATCAGAGTCTTTAAGGAGAATGTGGTGGGTAGGGGGCCAGTGAATTAGGAGTGCTGAGTGGTTGGTTCTGGGATGAAGTCATAGGGAGTCAAAGCTATTTTCTTCTGCTGAGTCAGTTCCTGGGTGGGGGCCATAGAACTGGTTGGCAGGTCCAGGTGGGGCCATTTGGTTGTGAGAAATGAAATACCTGAAAAGACATCTCAAAAGGCCCATCTTAGGTTCACAATAGTGATGTTACCTTCAAGAATAATTGGGGAAGTTGTAAATCTTATGACCTCCTGAATAATCGCTCGTAAAATTTAGAATTCCAGCACCTCTCATCTTGACTTGGTGGCTGGTAGCCTTTCATTTGTTTTATAAGAACAATTTAGCCTTTTGGGAAGGGCTATTATATAAACTATACACTAAATTCTTTTCCAAAGCTAGTTAGGCCTATGCCCAGGAATGAACAAGGACAGTTTAGAGGTTAGAAGCAAAATGGGGTCAGTTAGGTTTGATATCTTTTACTGCCATAATTTTCTCAGTTACGATTTTTGCAAAGGCAGCTTCAACTGGACCCCCCTCTTGACCAAGGGGATTCCAAAGAAACCTGAAAAACTAGTTCAGTCCATGACGGGAGTTGTGTGGTAGAGCGCGGTCAGACACGCCTTGCTATACACCCCCTCCCTTTGGAGCTTAGGCACAACTGACCAGCATTAACATGAAAACAGAGATCACAAGACTGACAAAACACTCTTTGTAGCAATAAGATACCAAATTCCAACCTGACTCTGGTATAGAATCACATGACAGAGAGCAGGGCCTGCAGGAAATCAAAGTATTTTATTCCGAAATGTAGTTCTTTGTCATATTTTGAAATGGCCCTGCAAAGCTGTCTGATGTTGGGGAAATTTGCATTCTATAGAGAACCTCCTTCCCTTCCTAGGTCTTTTCCAGAGAGTCTGACACCTTTTAAGGTCTGATAACAGGCATTTACCATCTATTCCTTCTGAAGCCTGCTATCTGGAGGATTCATCTACATCATAAGCACCTTGGCTTCCACAATCCCTGCTATCTTAAGCATTTCTTTATGTTGACTTCAGACTCTTTAGGCAAAGCTTAACTCTTTTAACCAATGACTAATCAAGAAATCTTTGAATCCACCTGTGACCTGGAACCCTGCCCCCTTCTTCCATCCCACCCCACTTTGAGATATCTTGACTTTCTGGACTGAACTAATGGATACTTTCCATGCATTGATTTATGTTTTTGCTTGTAACTTCTGTCTCCTTAAAATGTATAAAGCCAAGCTGTACCCCAGCCACCTTCGAGACATGTTGTCAGGCCTTCTTGAAGTAAACCTCTAAATTCATCAAGACCGATCTCAGATACTTCTTGGTTTACAAGATGGATTGTTCCTTCGCCCTCCCTGAGATGTTCTGCTGCCACTATCCCGTTTTTCTTCAAACCTTCACCTTATGTTATGTAAAATATAGATTCACTGGACACTAACTCAAGTCTCACATGTAGGAAACCATTCACCTCAGTGCTGCACCCCACTCCTCTTTTCAGAAAAATGTATAAATACTAAACCTCCTGGGAACCTCTTTGGAAAAAAAAATAGCCACAGATGCATCTGTGACTCGCATTTTTCCCGGGCATGCCCTCAAGCTGGCTCAATAAACTTCAGTTGATTGAAACACCTGTCTCAGTCACTCATTTTGGTTGTGAAACCACCTTTACAAAAATTGTAGGCTGAGTGCAGTGGCTCACACCTGTAATCCCAACACTTTGGGAGGCTGAGGTGGGCAGATCACGAGGTCAGGAGATTAAGACCAGCCTGGCTAACACAGCGAAGCCCTGTCTCTACTAAAAATACAAAAAATTAGCCGGGTGTGGTGGCACGCGTCTGTAGTCCCACCCACTAGGGAAGCTGAGGCAGGAGAATCACTTGAACCTGGGAGGCAGAGGTTGCAGTGAGCCGAGATCACGCCATTGCACTCCAGCCTGGGCGACAGAGCGATACTCCATCTCAAAAAAAAAAAAAAAACCCAAAAAATTATAGCAGTGAGAAAATTATGACAGAAAGAGATCTGATCTAATCAACCCCCTCCTGCCTTCGTTAATCAGGTTTAGCCTAAAGCTGCCTCCTTACATATTTGAGTTCAGCCTAAAGGTTTTTCTGTACATTGTGAACTATAACAAGTGGAGGTATAAACCAACCGTAGCCCACACCTGTGCAAATCACTGAGTTTTGGTCAAACGTAGCCAACTATTCATAGCCAACCGTTCGAACTGTGTTCAAATATGGCAAACGCCGAGCTGTAACCAGTCCAGTTGTTTCTGTACCTCACTTCCAATTTCTGTACCTCATTTCCTTTTTTTTTTTTTTGTCTATAAATCTTCTTTCATCACATGGCTGCGCTGGAGTCTCTCTGAATCTTCTGTGATTCTGGAGGCTGCCCGATCAATTCACGAATCATTCATTGCTCAATTAAACTCCTTGAAATTTAATTGAGCTGAAGTTTTTCTTTTAACACCTTTAACCTCCAGACTGCCCTTAGTCATTCCTGAGCTTAGACCAAGCTAACTTTGGGAGACATTTATTTCATAGTTTAAATGATAATAGCCCTTTCCCCAAACGAAATTGCCTTTCTAAAGCTGATGAAAGCCCACCAGGTTAGGAGAAAGAGGAGCTTGAATTGTGCTAAGGTGTAGACATAAAAAATTGTCAGCCATGATTCCAGAGGTAGCAAGATTTGCAACTTCCCCAATCACTCCTGCAGATAACGTCACTATTGTAAAACCTAAGATTGGCCTTTTGAGATGTCTTTTCAAGTTTTTGCATTTCTGATGACCAGTAGCTCCACTTGACTCACCTTCACCCAGACCCACTGAACCCCACCCACCAGTCCTGTGGACCCAGCCAGAAGTAGACTCTGTGGCCCACCCAACTATCCTTAGAAAACCCTAGCCTCCAGATTTTCAGGGAGAATTGGTTGGAGTAACAACCTCATCTTCCACATGGTGTGGCCAGCCTCATATCAATTAAACTCTATCATGCTGTGATCTCTGAATTGGTTTAGTCTGTGCAGTGGGCAGGAAGAACCCACTGGGTGATAAGAGTTGTCACACCCATCCTATAGCACCTTGACTTTAGACTTCCCAGACTCCAGAATGGTAAGACATACATTTCTGCTCTTTATAAATTACCAGTCTAAGGTATTTAGTTATAGCAGCACAAATGAACTAAGATAGCCCATGACCACACTCATTGCAAAGGAAGGAGGCTGAGAGGTTTAGTCTAGTCTTGTGCCAAGGGAGGTGCAGAAAATTGACCTCTGTGGACCATTAGCAGTCTTCACTGCCACCTGACTCGCTACCAGCTATTTATGTTGATACAGGAGATAGAAAGAAATTATTTAGGCAGATAGTAAGAGCAACAGAGTCCTCAGCAGAATTTCCCTTTTAACAAAAGCAGCCCCACAAATCATTTCTTTCCTAACAAAGAGCAGTCTGAAAAATGAAGCGGCAGATAAGCAAGCTGGAAGCTTGCACAGGTGAATGCCGGCAGCTGGAGGCTCCATCTTTCCTTTTCTTTGTCACCACATGTACAGTAAAGATACAGGGCCGGGCACGGTGGCTCACACCTGTAATTCCAGCACTTTGGGAGGCCGAGGCGGGCGGATCACTTGAGATGGAGAGTTCGAGACCAGTCTGATCAACATGGGGAAACCCCGTCTCTACTAAAAAGTACAAAATTAGCTGGGTGTGGTGGCGCATGCCTGTAATCCTAGCTACTCGGAAGGCTGAGGCAGGAGAATCACTTGAACCTGAAAGACGGAAGTTGCAGTGAGCCGAGATGGCACCATTGCACTCCAGCCTGGGCAACAAGAGCAAAACTCCATCTCAAAAAACAAAACAAAACAAAACAAAACAAAAAAAACAAAGAAAGAAAAGAAACAGGCAACATGGCATCAGCCAGCTAGAGAGCCCATCTGCGTAATAAAAAATTAGGGTGAGGGAGGCCAGATTTTCTCACTCTATGCAAATGGCACTTCTAGTCCGACCAATCTTTTGTGCCCCATGCAAATCAGACACTGCTTCCTCAAGCTCACCTATAAAACCCCCTCCATTTTGCTGCAGACCAGAAAGCCCGCTCGGGACCCCCTCTCTGCAGGAGAAAGCTCTTCTGTTTCTTTCACCTATTAAACCTCCGCTCTTAACCTCATTCCTTGTGTGTCTGCATCCTTAATTTCCTCGGTGTGAGACAACAAACCTCGGGTATCACTCCAGACAACGAGGCCGCTTCGGTGTGATACTTCATCCCATAACAAAACACACTTGCTCATCTCCAAGGACATCAACCCCTAATCCCATCTAGTTACAATTCCAGGTCAAGGCCAGGCGCGGTGGCTCAAGCCTGTAATCCCAGCACTTTGGGAGGCCGAGACGGGCGGATCACGAGGTCAGGAGATCGAGACCATCCTGGCTAATACGGTGAAACCCCGTCTCTACTAAAAAATACAAAAAACCAGCCAGGCGAGGTGGCGGGCGCCTGTAGTCCCAGCCACTTGGGAGGCTGAGGCAGAAGAATGGCGTAAACCCGGGGGGCGGAGCTTGCAGTGAGCTGAGATCTGGCCACTGCACTCCAGCCTGGGTGACAGAGCGAGACTCCGTCTCAAAAAAAAAAAACAAACAAAACAAAACAAAACCATTCCAGGTCAAAGCACAGGATATCAGAGAGTGAAAGTCCTCTCCACGGCCACATGTGGCTCCTCATGGTCCTGTGACACAGAAACTGCGAGACAAGTCACCTGTTCCCACCACCCCTTACCCAGTCACCTTGCACACTCCAATACAGTCGTGGACATGTTACCAGAAAGGGGTCCCAATCCAGACCCCAAGAGAGCGTTCTTGGATCTCTCACAAGAAAGAATTCAGGAGGGGTCCATAGCGTAAAGTGAAAGCAAGTTTATTAAGAAAGTAAAGGAGTAAGGAATGGCTACACCATAGGCACAGCAACCCATGGTTTGTATGGTTATTCTTTGATCATATGCTAAACAAGGAGTGAACTAGTCATCAATTTTCTGGGAAAGGAGTGGGCAATTCCCAGAGCTGAGGGCTTCTCCCCTTTTAGACCATATAGGTGAATTTCCTGACGTTGCCATGGCATTTGTAAACTGTCATGGTGCTGAGAGGAGTGACTTTTAGCATGCTAACGCATTATAATTAGCATATAATGAACAGTGAGGACACCCAGAGGTCACTTTCATCACCATCTTGGTTTTGGTGGGTTTTGACTGGCTTCTTTATCTCATCCTTTTTTTTTTTTAATTTATTTTTGAGTCAGAGTCTCGCTCTGTCGCTCAGGCTGGAGTGCAATGGTGTGATCTCGGCTCACCGCAACCTCTGCCTCCTGGGTTCAAGCAATCCTCCTGCCTCAGCCTCCCAAGTAGCTGGGATTACAGGCACCCACCACCACGCCTGGCCAATTTTTGTATTTTTAGTAGAGATGGGGTTTCACCATGCCGGTCTCTTTGGCCAGGCTGGTCTCAAACTCCTGACCTCGTGATCCATCTGCCTTGGCCTCCCAAAGTGCTGAGATTACAGGTGTGAGCGACCGCACCCGGCCTTCCTTATCCTTTTATCAGCAAGGTCTGTGTGACCTGCACTTGTGCCAGCCTCCTATCTCATCCTATAACAAAGAATGCCTGACCTCCTGGGAATGCAGCCCAGTAGGTCTCAGCCTTGTTTTACCCAGCCCCTGTTCAAGATGGAGTTGCTCTGGTTCAAATGCCTCTGACAGACAGGGATAGGAAGACCATGGTAAAAATGTCCATTTGGAAAAGTAAACAATGGAAACACTCAGCAGTCACTGTGCATAGCAACAGGCAGATCCTCCTGGCAGCAATGGTGAGGACCTCGCTCTGGCAGAGGAAGTTCCTCAGTTGGCAAATATGGTCAACTCAGTTCTGGGAAATCCTCCTTTTCCCATCATCCTGTGTGGCCACATCTGCAGCAAAGTGAGTATTAAAAGCTCTGGCCTCTTATCCTAAGTGAGCTTGTAGCAGGACAAACGGCAGACAAAGCCCTTCAGACACCCAGTTAAAGAAGGATGGGCTTTATTCAGCTGGGAGCTTCGGCAAGACTCATGTCTCCAAAAACCGAGCTCTCCGCGTGAGCAATTCCTGTCCCTTTTAAGGGCTCACAACTCTAAGGGGGTCCGTGTGAGAGGGTCGTGATTGATTGAGCAAGCAGGGGGTACATGACTGGGGGCTGCAGGCACTGGTAATCAGAACAGAACAGAACAGGACAGGGAGTTTCACAGTGCTTTTCCATACAATGTCTGGAATCTACAGATATCATAACTGGTTAGGTCAGGGGTCGATCTTTAACCAGACCCAGGGCACAGTGCTGGGCTGTCTGCCTGTGGATTTCATTTCTGCCTTTTAGTTTTTACTTCTTCTTTCTTTGGAGGCAGAAATTAGGCATAAGACAATATGAGGGGTGGTCTTCTCCCTTAAGCTGACACAGGAACAGAAAACCAAATACTGCACGTTCTCACTTATAAGTGAGAACTAAACATTGAGTACACATGAACACAAAGGAAGGAACGACAGACACAGGGATCTACTTGAGGGTGGAGGGTGGGAGGAGAGTAAGGATGAAAAAAGCTACCCATCGGGTACTACGCTGATTATCTGAGTGACTAAATAATCTGTACACCAAACCCCCAAGACACGCAATTTACCCATGTAACAAACCTGCACGTGTATCCCCAACCTAAAATAAAAGTTGGAAAGAAAAAGAAAAAAGGCCAGGTGCGGTGGCTCAAGCCTGTAATCCCAGCACTTTGGGAGGCCGAGACGGGCGGATCACGAGGTCAGGAGATCGAGACCATCCTGGCTAACACGGTGAAACCCCGTCTCTACTAAAAAATACAAAAACCGAGCCGGGCGCGGTGGCGGGCGCCTGTAGTCCCAGCTACTCGGGAGGCTGAGGCAGGAGAATGGCGTGAACCCGGGAGGCGGAGCTTGCAGTGAGCTGAGATCCGGCCACTGCACTCCAGCCCCGGCGACAGAGCGAGACTCCGTCTCAAAAAAAAAAAAAAAAGAAAAAAAAAGAAAAAGAAAAAAAAAGATACCTATATAAGATAAATATGTACAATCTACAATGTACTTTTTTTTTTTGAAGCAGACTCTTACTTTGTTGCCCAGGCTGGAGTGCAGTGGCGTGATCTCAGCTCACGATAACCTCCAACTCCAGGATTCAAGTGATTCTCCTGCCTCAGTCTCCCGAGTAGCTGGGATTACAGGCATGAACCAACATGCCTGGCTAATTTTTGTATTTTTAGTGGAGACAGGGCTTCACCATGTTGGCCAGGCTGGTCTTGAACTCCTGACCTCAAGTGATCCACCCGACTTGGCCTCCCAGGGTGGGATTACAGGCGGAAGCCACTGCATCCAGCCCTACAATATAATTTAATAGCAACTCCTGTTACAGCTTCTACATTACATACTACATATTACTTTTTTTTAAAAAAGATCTGACCTCTTTGGGGGTTGCTTTGGGGGGGTCAAACAATCATAATCATTCATTGTTATTCCTGGTTTTCTTGGCAATAAGATTCCCTCAAATACTTAAAAGGCTTCTGGTCTTTGTGCTTCCAGACAGTTTCAGGTGCCAATAACCACATCCAAAGATGTCTTCTCCCTAGAGGTCTGGAGCCTGCTTTATTACTTTGTTTCCTGCTCTGGCCCAGCGGGCCCATTTTAACTCCCAGCTACCTTGGAGCTGTTCTAAAACAATAGATTGGAGTGGGAAGATAACACCCTTCATCTAGCCTGGCTCGGGGGCTGGAGCTTTCACTGGGCTTCTTGGGTGGCCTTGGAGAAAGGCTAAGTAACAACAGAACTCCCACTCTGTGGGTTATAAAGGCAGGTGGCTTTTGCCTCTGTAAGGCCCCAGGTTTCTAATTTCTCTCTATGACTTTCTATCTCTCCTGACTTTCTTGGAATAATTTGCTAAAAGCCACAAAGAACAGCCAATGCATATTAATATTCTAGCTCTTTCCAACCACTTTTCTTAGTGCTATGGGCTTGGTTGACTCATGATTGGTTTTCCACAATGTCATGAAAATGTTTTTTCCAGATGCTTTTCCCAGGGATAACAAGGGTCTTCAACTTTCCAACCTGCAATATGTGTACCCTTCCTGCATGCAGGAAAATCACTAAGTCAATGCCTTATGTTTTAGGGTTTTTGTCAAGACAGCACCACACTACCAGGATTGTACTAATTTCTGCTTATTTGTGGTAGGGAAAGCCTGCTAAAGACATCCAACAAGGATTCAGTGGCTCAAGGAAGAAAGAAGTGTGCACTCTCAGCTGTGATAGTCCACGGTGATCATTCCCGACTCACGGGCTGTTCGGCTCCACAAGGTCATTCAGAGACCTGGGATCCTTGCATCTCATTTCTCTGGCATCCCCTAGGCCACTGGGCTTGTGGGCTTGATCACCCCGCTGGGTTGTAGGCACATCCCTCTGCCCCCTTGTGGGAAGGAGAAAGAGAGTACGGGGGGGGGAGGGGCTGGTACACCCACTATCTTAAGACCACACGAGAGAATCTGGGATGTATACACTGGCTGTGTGCCCTGGAGGAAAGGAAAAATCAATGCTGGTGAAAAATTAGCACTCTCTACCAAGGGGCTGGGAGCTGAATGGCCAGATGGCCTTTATGAGTTAATATGGCCTTTAGCATTGACCGAAAGGGTAAGAGTATGTGGGAGCCCTTCACCCACTTGCCCTTGTGAACCCAAAATATCTGAGACAACTCTCAATCAATTTAGAAAGTTTCCTTTGCCAAGGTTAAGGACATGCCCATGACACAGCCTCAGGAGGTTCTGACAACATGTGGCCAAGATGGTCAGGGCACAGGTTGGTTTTATACATTTTAGGGAGACATGAAACATCAATCAATATGTGTAAGATGTACATTGTTTCCATCCAGAAAGGTGAAACAACTTGAAGGTGGGGGCTTCTGGGTCATAGGTAGATAAGAGACAAAGGTTGCATTCTTTTGAGTCCTTGATCAGCCTTTCACTGAATACACAATGTAGTCTGGCTCAGTGAAT
Organism: Colobus angolensis palliatus; assembly: GCF_000951035.1. Classification (NCBI taxonomy): domain Eukaryota; kingdom Metazoa; phylum Chordata; class Mammalia; order Primates; family Cercopithecidae; genus Colobus; species Colobus angolensis. The sequence goes on along the minus strand of NW_012119710.1, from coordinate 992,792 downwards.
CTGCATTTTTATATAAACAATAAGGCAGAGGAAACAATTAGATATGCATTTGTCTCAGGTGAGCAGAGGAATAACTTACAATATAAACTATTAGCTCACATTGAATTGCCAGGGTGAAATTCAACAGCACTGTTTTAGGGTAAAGATCTTGAGGCCCTTCCTTGAGGGCAAATTGTGAGGGAGGTAAGTATGTTTTTGTTGTTGTTGTTGTTGTTGTTGTTGCTGTTTGAGATGGAGTCTTGCTTTGTCACCCAGGCTGGAGTGCAGTCAAACAGAAGGAGCTGGGAAGACTGAGAGGGCCTGCAGGCCACTATGCAAGTCTGGACCTGAATGATGAAGAGAGGCAGAGAGAGTAGTTGTCCATCAACCATGCTGCAGGCTCAAACAGCTTCAGCAGAGCCATTAGGGGAATATCTGAACCAATGACCACAACAAAGAAATCTCATATCTCCCAAGCACAGTTCAGCCTCAGTATTCCAGCTCTGCATATGTTGGTAGGGAGCAACCCCTAGGGGGGTTCAGCCTCAGTCAAAGAAGGCAATAGATTCAAATCCAGAGCACCTGCTGGTCAGTTACACTCCCTGTAGCAGGAGAGCGGCCAAGCTCAGTCTCATGGCTGTGCCACAGGGGGTTACAGTGGGAAGTAACTCATACCTGTAATCTCATCACTTTGGGAGGCTGAGGTGG
>NW_012119710.1:987515-991690 GCF_000951035.1 Colobus angolensis palliatus | reverse complement strand
AGAAAGAAAGAAAGAAAGAAAAAGAAAGAAAGAAGGAAAGAAAGAAAAAGAAAGAAGTCTCAGGTATTCCCTTATAGTAACCCAGAATGGACTAACACAAGCTCCCTACCCTCCAGTCTGCCCTCCTTCCTCTGTGCAGGGCAGAGATGTTCAGAACCAGAGAGCAACCCCCGTGTAGCCCAGGGGCCATGGCTTTCCAGGCCCAGCCTGATCCCTCTAATACTGCAGCATCCCAAACTGCCTCCCTCTGCCTCTCTGGGACATGGCTTCTATCAGACTTCTTTCCACATCAACCCTTAAAACTGCCTGTTTCTGGGAAAACTAAGAAACTAGGACAAATAAGACATCACATTTATACTAAATAGTGGGACATTCACTTAACCAAATAAGGAGTATCTATTCAATAGAATTTATGAAAAGCTGTGATGTGGATCGATGCATACTGATATTAAATGCAAATCCAATTAATTAAAAAAGCAGGCTGAAAAGTAGCATGTAGAATATAAACTCATTTTGTAAAAGAAAATAAACATGCATATATAGGCATCACCTCCAAAATGTTAACTTATTTATCTCTGGGTGGTGGCAGTATGACTGACTTGTTTTGTGTTATAATAAACAAATATTTCTAGGTCGATAGAAAATTACAAGAATAACTTAAAAAACAAACCAGGGCCAGACATGGTGGCTCACGCCTGTAATCTCAGCACTTTGGGAGGCCGTGGAGGGAGGGTCAGTTGAGGTCAGGAGTTCGAGATTAGCCTGGCCAACATGGTGAAACCTGTCTCTACCAAAAATACAAAAATAGCTGGGTGTAGTGGCGCATGCCTGTGATCTCAGCTCCTCAGAAGGCTGAGGCAGGAGAATCGCTTGAACCTGGGAGGTGGAGGTTGCAGTGAGCCAAGATCATGTCTCTGCACTCCAGCCTGGGTGACAGAGTGAGACACCATCTCAAAACAGACAACAGAAAACAACAACAACAACAACAACGGAAGTAGGCAAGATAGGAATGGATCTTCCTCACCACCTCTTTATTCATTTCAACCGAAACATTTCAGAAGCACCTACTCAATGCTGGGCCTGCCCACAGCCGAGCAGGGAATATGGTCCCCACAATAACCTGTGTTGTTGGCTGGGGTAACCCAAGAAGACCCTTCAGATAGGGGCTGAAGGCAGCAGGAGGTTCTTTTTGTTTGTTGTTTCTGTTTTTTGAGGCAGGGTCTCAGTCCATTGCCCACACTGGAGTGCAGTGGCACAATCACTGCTCACTGCAGCCTCCACCTCCCTGGGCTCAGGTGATCCTCTCCCCTCAGCCTCCTGAATAGCTGGGACCGCAGGTGTGCACCACCACGCCCAGCTAATTTTTTGTATTTTTGTATTTTTTTTTTTTTTTGGTAGAGATAGGATTTCACCACGTTTTCAAGGCTGGTTTCGAACTTCTGGACTCAAGCGATTTGAGGGGCCTGGGACACCTAGGCCTCCCAAAGTACTGGGATTACAGGCGTGAACCACTGCTGGGCTGAGAAGGAGGTTCTTCCGCGGGAGAAGGCTATGCAGAGGGGAGGATCTCAGGCCTGAAGGGTCTAGAAGCCCACTGGGAGGTCTTCAGACACTTGGGGCATCTAGCTCCTGAAGAGTAGACATAGGAGCTGCTGCCCAAGAGGTAAGACAGAGAGAGGGGCAGAGGATGTGGGGTCCGCCCCTCTGCCCTCAGGGAGTTTCTTTGGAGAGAGAAGAGAGTGAGGCTGGGCTCAGAGGAAGTTCCTCCCACCACCCCGTGGAGCTCACACTAGTTCAGTGGTGGCAGCTGCCCTGGCAGGAATCAAGCATCGACCCACAGTGGCCTCACATCTCTGAGGCCTTTGCAGGTAGAAGTCTCCTGCCATGATACCCCACCACAGTGGAACCCGTTGTTGGGGACGGCCACAGCGTGTTCTCAGGGGCTGTGACACGGGTCAAATACTACAGCCACCAAGGCCATGGCCTGTGCTCTCTAAGCCGAGGGAAGAATATCCTCTCGGGCCCTGTGGTTCTATTTTTGTTTCTTTGTTTCATTTCCTCTGCTGTCCTCTTCTCCAGAGCCCAGCGCTGCAGCTGAGAGAATGGTTATCTCCTAGAGATTCCTGCCCCCCACGCACCAGCCCCACCACCAGAGGGCGCCCGAGCACAGAGACTCCGCAACCGGAGCGGGAGCCCTAAACCTGTCAGGGTGGGTCAGCCCTGGAGTAATCCTGGAGGGAGGGCCCTGGAGGGGGCTCCAGGGTGGGGACCTGCCCGGCTGAACCAAATATAGTTTGTTACCTTGGTGGCCATCTGCAGCCAGGTGGCCCTGCCACACTGCTAACCCAGAGGATTTAGGAGGTAGACAGGGATTCGGGAAGTGGCTGAAGAGCACTGGAAAGACAAACTCCTGCGGTGCAAGGAGTCCTGGACCGGGAGTCCGGAGAAATGGGGGCGCTCCTTTCCCTGTGACCCTAGGCTTGTTTTGTCATCTGTAAACAAAGGCAGGGGCGGGGAGAAGGGAAGGACTCGATGGTACCCAGGTGCCCTTCAGGCTCTAACCAAAGATATGTCCCATCTTCCCGGAGGAACCCTGCGGGGCGCAGACGAGGGCTGCAGACGTAGCGGCAGCGGTTTCCCCCGCAGCGCAGGAGTGCCCGGCACTGCGCTGAGTCAACTGCGGTCAGGGGGTCACCTGCCCGCGACAGCGAGCACGCACCCACACTCTCGACCAACCCAGGCTGGCCCCCAGCCCACTCTCAGGCCCCAACGCCCAAACATCTCACATTGCTGGCTCCGGCATCTCCCCACCCGCCGCCAGGAATGGGCTCAGAGGGATATGCGTCTTCTGCGGCGGGTGCGGGGCGAGGACCCTGACCCCAGCTCGGGGAAGTCAACCGCCCGCGGGGAGGAGACAGCTCTCCATCCTCAGCTCCGGCTAAGCCCCGCCTGCGGCTTCACTCCAGCCCGGATGCCGGCGATAGGGAATAGACCAGGGAGGCAGGAGCGCTCTGGACCGGGGGTGGATACACTTGGGGAGGCAGGCAACCGACCCGCGCACAGGTGGCGCAACCTCGTTCCGGTGACCGAAGCTTGTGGAGGTAGCTCCACTCCCGGCTCCCTGGTCCGGCATCCCCCTGCCACCTCCTCCCCCACCTTCCCCAGTCTTGGGAGCCTGGGCCCCGAAGGTTCAAAAAGTCAAGAGCCTGAAAAAAATGCACTGTGCAAATATATTGACTTTATTTGTCTCCTTTCTGGAGTCTCACAGACATATCCAGGTAAAAAGATCGTTAAATAAACGCCTTCAGTCATCTCAATGCAAAAATAAATATCAATCCTCCAGACGCAGCAGCAGCAGCAGCTGCGCTGCGCCCCAAGTCCCAACGGCCACGCCTAACAATTATAAAAGTGTTCAGCGAAAGTGTTGGCGTGAGTGTGAACGGGTGTGCGCTGGGGGTCACGGTGGAGCGGTGTGCAAAATCGGAGTTGCAAACCATCGGACAAGGGCATGGAGCGGCGACCCGGGTGGCCCTAGCGACCCGCGCGGCCAACTCAGCGCGGGCGCGCCTCCCCGCACACACTCACAGCAGAGTTCGCACTGGGAAGAGTTAAAAAATAAACATTTACAAGGACAAGGAAAGCGGTCCCGCTCCCGGCGTTCCCCGGCCAGGGCGAGCGCGGCGAGGGGCGCACCGATCGTTTCGCAGCGGGGCGGGAGTCCGAGCGCGCGAGGGGCGGCGGTCCCGGGTCCTTGCGGGTCCCCCGGGGGCAGGGCGCGGGCTCTCTCGGGGTTCGCACGCCGGTCCCCCGCGGATCGCGGACGCGCGCGTTCCCCCCTCGGGCGGCGCCCCTCACAGGGCCGAGTCGGAGTCGCTGGAGTCCAGGCTGTTCCTCAGTTTGCAGCTGCTGAGCTGCTCCCGCTGCAGCGACAGGCTCTGCGTGCTGCGGCGCAGGCACTCCAGGCTCTGCAGGAACGACTTCTTGGCCTTCTCCTCCTCCATGGGGGACACCCCCTCCTCCTCCACCTCCTGGATCTCGTCGAAGGTCACCGGCTGCGTCTTGAAGCGAGACTGGCGCGGCCGCCGCAGCCGGCCCCGGCCCTTGGACAGCTTGGCGGGCCGCATGGGCTGCGGGAACTCGTCGGCCAGGCACACGAAGTGCGGCATCACCGCCTG
>NW_012119710.1:976451-987320 GCF_000951035.1 Colobus angolensis palliatus | reverse complement strand
CTGCTGTCGCTGTCTGCCCCGCGGCGGCCCGGCTCCCGGCTTATATAGCCCGCGGCTACCCACACGGCTGTGAGCTCGGATGACAGCGAATGCCATTTAAAGCGTGCGCGCCCCGCGCCCTTCCGCCTGACGTCGCCCCGCCACTCTGGGAAAGTAACTGCCCCTTCCCCGGCGCCGCCCGCCCCCAGCCAACCGGCTCCGGAAGGCAGGCCCAGCCCGCGGGGGTTCCGGGAGAAGCCGCGGCCCCAGAGCACGCGGCGGGCCCGAGCTGCGCCTGGGCAGGGACCCTCAATCGCCGAGACTGGGCGGGCGCTGTCCCTTCTGGGATCCCCAAGTCTGCACCAACCGGGTTGGCCGCGGGGGCGCAGGTCACCCTCCCCCGCCCCCTGGTCCCAGATGCACACACTCGAGGCGCTGGTTATTCCGCCACCGGTTCTGCGCGGGGCGCGAGGCAGCTCCCAGCTCTCTGCAGCCAGGCGAGCCTGAGCGCCCGGCTCCCCAGAGCTGAGCTCGGAGGTAGGGGCGGGCTCCCCCTCTGGATCCTTGCCACCTCCCTCCGCAGGCGCGCGCGCGCGCGCCCACACACACACACACACACACACACACACACACGAATGCAAACACACCTCGATTATTCCATTCCGGTTCTTCCCTTCCCTAGATGTCTTCTTTATGTTTGTCTCCTCACTCCCAAACCCAAGTCCCTCGGGCACCCCCATTCATGCTCTGAAGAGTGACACTTGGATATGGCACTAACAACAACAACAACAATAACAATAATAGCCACCACCATCTGGAGAGCTTTACTCCAAGCCAGCCATGCGCTCTGTTTTATATGTATTATTCTGTTTAATCTTCACAGCAGCAGCCCTATGAGGTAATTGGTATTCTCTCATCTTTACATATGGGAAAACACAGGCACAGAGGGGATAAGTAAATGGTCCACTAGTATCTGATGGAAACAGATGGGCTGGACTCCAGAGTCCAAGCTCTGACAGTCCCCTGCTGAGGGTGAGTGCCCTGAGCTAAATCTCACCAGTGCCCCCCACGGTCTCTAAGAGCAGGTCCACAGGGCAGCCCCTGCCCTGTGTCCTGGGACCCCCAAGAGGAAACTGTGAGCCTGGTCATGGCCACGTGGGCTTGAGATGCGGGGCACTGACAGGCACCCAGCAGGGCTCACAGGGCCACCCGAAAAGGAGGGGGTCAGTGGGATTTGGCCTCCGTCCTTTCCCTACCCACTCAACAAAGTTTACTGAGAAGTCACTTTCCTGCTCAGGAAAGGCATGGAAGCGAACAAGAAAGGTACAGTCCCTGCCCTCATGAAAGCTACATTCTAGTGGGAGTGGGGTGTTGTGGGGAGAGACAGATGATACACACATGAACAAGAACATGTTCTGTGGTGAAATAAAGTAGGGTGATGAGCTAGGGATGCAGGTGGTGAGATACTTAGAGCACCGGGCCAGGAAAGGCTGCTCAGAGCCGGATATTTAAGCTGCCACCTGAAGGGCAATAATAATATGCTAAGTGCTTAGTACGGCCATGCTCTGCTCACTTTTTTTATATATGAACGCAACGTGTTCACTATTTTATTTAATCCTCCCAACCACCCTGGGTAACAAATACCATACATTTCTTATTGCCATTTACAGATAGAAAAATCAAGGCACAGAGATGCTAAGAAAACTTGCCCCAAGGTCCCACAGCAGGAAGTAGCAAGAGCTGAGATTCAAACCCCAGCAGCATGGCTCCTGAGCCCTCACTCTTACCCGCCACACTGCAGCGGTTTGCCCTGCGATGGACAAAGATGGAACCAACCATGTGACAAGGTGGGAAGACAGTATCTGAGCAGAGGGAGTCTTAGTGCAAAGACGCTAAGGCAAGAATTCACTTGGTGTATTCGAGGAACAAACAGCAAGGAGGCTTGTTAGCTAAAGCAGTGAGAGAGGTGGATGGGAAGGGGGGACAGTCACTTGAGGCCTTAGCAGCAGGTTACCAAGATAGAATTTCGGCCGGGCGCGGTGGCTCTCGCCTGTAATCCCAGCACTTTGGGAGGCCGAGGCAGGCGGATCACGAGGTCAGGAGATCGAGACCATCTTGGCTAACAGGGTGAAACCGCATCTCTACTAAAAATTAAAAAAATAAATAAATAAATAGCTAGGCGTGGTGGCTGGTGCCTGTAATCTCAGCTACCCAGGCTGAAGCACGAGAATTGCTTGAACCTGTGAGGCAGAGGTTGCAGTGAACCAAGATTTCGACACTGCCTTCCAGCCTGGGTGACAGAGTGAAACCCTGTCTCAAAAAATAAACAATGAAAAATAAGTTAACTTCTATGTATTTGCTTGAGCAAGTGTGTGATGGTGGTACCATTGATACACAGGTGAATGTGTTGGGGAAGAGAAGGGTTGGCGGGGGGGCATTGAGGAGTCTGCTGGCTGTTTATCAAAACCTACCATGTACCTGAATGATGCCTGAAATGCTCACATCAGAACTACATTACGTGAGAAAAAAAGCAATTTCTATAACCTTAAAACCACTGTACTTTGTAGCTCCTTATAGAAATTTGTACCAGGAGTGGGAAAGTGCCACGTATAAAACCCCTCAAATATGTGGCATTGGCTTAGCCAATAGGTGTTGAGCAAGATGGAAACAGATATTAGATGATGAGAAGCCGGTGAATCTTGTTATGCTAGGACAAAACATTTATTGCAAATGTCACCTGTGATCGTGTGGAAAACAGCCTACATGCCTATTGAGCCTATAATTCTAGAAAAATGGTTGGAAAGAGCTGAAGCCATTTGCATGTGTTGGCTGCTTGATGCTGCTTTTAGCAAAATATTACAAGAAAGAGATTGGCCAGTTTGCAAGAAGAGATAGACAGAAATACAGAGAATTCAGAAAACTGATGACCTTGGGGTTAAAAAAGCCAACTGGTTTTGTGCAAAGAGCAGTAAGTCAGACTATCGTGGCTCAGAGCCTCTCTCAAAGCCTATCTCTTAGGCCAAACTTTAAATCAAATAAAGAAATCGCCCCTGTGGCAAAGTATTATATTAAGGGTACTACCTTGTTATCTAAGTCTATTATTTAGGGTGTCCTTAGGATAACCTTCATTTTATTATTTATTTATTTATTTTGAGATTTAGTCTTGCTCTGTGTTCCAGGCTGGAGTTCCAGGCTGGAGTTCCAGGCTGGAGTGCAGTGGTGTAATCTTGGTTTACTGCAACCTCTGCCTCCCAGGTTCAAGCAATTCTTCCATCTCAACCTCCCGAGTAGCTGGGATTACAGGTGTACACCACCACGCCCAGCTAATTTTTGTATTTTTGTAGAGACGGGGTTTCGCCCTGTTGGTCAGGCTGGTCTCAAACTCCTGGCCTCAAGTGATCCACCTGCCTCAGCCTCCCAAAGTGCTGGGATTACAGGTGTGAGACACTGTACCCAGCCACTTTCATTTTAAATGAATGGAAAAGAGAAGGGTATGGAAGGTAGACTTCATAACTCTGTCAAGAAAGGAGCTCTGGATGTGGTCATGGCTCAATGAACTGACTAAAGATAAAGCCTACTGAGTTTTTGAAGGAATTGTTATCATCAACAAAATTGCAAGGCTGGACTGCAAAAGCCCATGATTGCTCAAGCCTGAGTCAGCTAAGGAGGGTAGACTCTCAACACCCTGTCAGTGGTTGTGGAGAATGACAAGCAAGCAATGTTGAAGGGCAAAGTCAAGGTCAGAGAGACACAGAATAAGGGGTCACCCCCAGAGGACCTCCTCTGCTGCCAGGGCAGGCAAGTCCTTGCTGTTCTCGAGGACAGGCTGTGACAGAGACAGCTAGCCACCCAGCTAGGGCACAACCCAACTCTCCTTGCAGTTAGGAGGCCATGTGTCTAAACTCTCATCTGTGGAATGTGAGAAGTATGCTCAACTTCTGCCTTGCTCGATTAAGAAGAAATTCCTGCCCTAGACTTCTGTGTTTTTCCCCTCACACTGGCTGGAAGAGCAACAACCAGAGAGATTCTGGAACTGTCACGTTAAAGATAGCAGCACGGTCATTAGTGTGGGTCCCTAAATGACCACGTGGAGCTAAACTGTCCGCCAACCTAAAGCACTTCCCCTGTAATGATTACAGGAGTGAAAAATCAACTGAATCTTTTTAAACTACTCTAACTTGGGGTCTCTATTATATGGACTTAGCATTGTTCTAAGAGACCCTTCGATGTCCAGGTGGAGATGTGGAGCAGGCCACTGAAGCTAGGGGAGAGGTGAGGGGTGGAGGTGGCAGTTTTGGAGGGGGCTGGGTGGAGGCCCACATTCCAGAGGAGGGCCAGGACAGTCCAGCACTGGAAAGAGGATGAGTCAGCCAAGGACTCAGAGAAGCAGTGTTCAACAGAGTAGGAAGAAAACAGGAAGACATGTCAGCATCCAAGAGAAGGATGTTTCTAGGAGCAGGGAGACCGCTCGAAGGGAGTCCAGAGATGCGTGCTAGTCTGCCTTCCCCAGAACTTACTGTGTGAGTTTGGACAAGCCACTTGACTGTCTGCCCTGCAGAGTTCTCAGCTCAGATGTTACTTCCTTGAAGAAGCCTTGCCTGGCCACCCTACTGAGGGCTGCCCCTCAGTCTCTCTGTCCCCATTTCCTTCATGGCATGTTTGTCATTATCTTAAGAGTCTTCCAACTTGGCTGTTGACACTGTACTGTCCGCCTTCCCCACTGGGTGGTCAGTGTTGGCCACTGCCTTTCCAGCACCCAGCACAGAGCTGGCGCGCAGAGGTCCCTGTGGCATGGACTGCTACCACATGTGCCCTGCTCCCACGGCTCCCAACAGGCCAGCCAAGGTGCTACACCATCACCAACACACACAGCTCCTCTGGACCCCAAATTCTGAGGCCAGGGACTAGGGTACCCTAAGTCAACTTCCTCCACTCCCCTGGATGGGAGGTTCCCCATCCTGCCCCAGGGCAGTGAAAATAAGAAAAAGGGTGTGTGCTTCATAGCAGGGGTCCTAAATTAGCAATAAGATCATCCCCTCCTGGGTCTTGGGCCCTGCTCACTGGGGGCCTCTTAGAAGAGGGCAGGAGGGGAGGGTGGGGAGATTGAACCTCCCATGGAGGACCGAGCTCCCATACTGCCTATATCCCCGGGTCCTGCCACCCACCCTTCCCAGCCATGACTCCTCCACCTCAGGATGTCCCTAGGGCCAGGACCACCCCTCCCCGCCGTGGCCTTTTTATGCTTTCTCTGCCCTTCCCTGCCAAAGGCCACCGTCAGGTAAGGAGAACAGAGACCTAGATTCTAACCTAAGCGCTGCCATGGACTCATTCTGTGACCTTGGTGGGTCTTCCGCACCTGGAAAGCAGAAGCAATGCCCCTGGGTGCCAGTGTGTAGGAAAGCGCCTAGCACAGTACCCAGCATGTCATAAGCATAAAATAAAAGTTCCTTTTGCTTTTATGATCTCATCCTAAAACCTACCCAGCCCCCACCTTGGTTGAGAAGATATCAGGGAAAGGTTCCAAGAAATTCCTGCTTCAGAGGGCATTTGGGGGTTTTGGTGGCTTATACCTTCCTGCCTGACTCACAATTTAAAAGAGGAAGCCAGCCTGAGCAACGCTGTGCTCTCATCATGTCTCCAAGGGTGGAGCTCCACACAGCAGCAGTGAACCAGGTTGGGGTGTTGTTACTGCTGATGCCCAAAGGTGGCTGGCCCTCGGGGGCCTTGGCAGATATCAACACCTCTTTCAAGATTGTTCCTTCCTCCAAAGGCCTGAGAGCCAAGATGCAAAGGGTGGGCAGGCCTGGGAGGATTAGGGGGTCCTGCTTCCTCTTGCCCTCTGGGCCTTCCTGGGACTTGCTGAGTTTGCAGGAGCTCAGAGCTGTGGGAGGGGTCAGTGTGGGCTTTTCCAGGCTACATGGCCTCACCCAGCCACCCCGGGACAGGGGTCGGCCCTTAAAAGGGATGCAGGACAGTCCCTCTTCTCAGCAGGTCTGTAGCTCTGGGGCTACAGAGGAAGGACACAGAAATGTCATTTGTTGCTGGGCATGGTGGTGCATGTCTGTAGTCCCAGCTACTCAGGAGTCTGAGGCTAGAGGATCACTTGAACCCGGGAGTTTCAGGCCAGCCTGAGCAACATAGTAACATAGTGAGACCACATCTCTAAAAAAATGAAAAATAAAAATAAAAGTCATCTGTTGAACACTCACTCTGTGTCTGGCCTTGTGCCAACTGTGATTGCGCTTGCACATACCACCTCATTGAAGTCATCCTCACTGTGTCCTTCCAGAGGAACCCTAGCATCACCACATTTTACAGCTGAGGACTCGGGTGGCGGGGGGGACTGACCAGGGTTACACTCAGTGCTGAGCACTGAAGCCAGCATTCAAGGCCAGGCCTGCCTGACTCTGAAATTGGTGCTCACTGCTTGCGTTACCACATCCTGTAGTCTCTCTGGTGCAATGAGAACAGCACTGGCCTGGAAGCCAGAAGCCTGGTTGCAGGTTAGTTGTTTGGGTCGATCTACACTTTGGGTGTGTTTGGCTCAGCCACCGCTTGTACGTGTGTGCGTGCGCAAGCGCGTGTACACACTCTGTGGCCTTGAACCATTGCTTCCGATCTCTGAGCCACAGTTCCCCCATCTGGGAAGCAAGGAGGCCAGACTCTGATTCGCTGGGGGTCCCTCTTGCTCTAACGTCCTAGAATCCTCTGGAGGATGAGGGCACCCATTCGCAGGAGTAGATGCCTCCCCTTCAGCCAGAGCAGCCTGCACTGAGGCTGCAGGGGAAGACTGGCTTCCATGGAGGGGTGTCCTGGGGAAGCAGATGGGGTGGGGAGATGGAAGCAGAGAGGGGAGGGGCTTGTGCACCACCTCCCCCATCGTCCCTACCCACACTTTGGCTTTTGGGCAGAACTGGAATCTTAAAAAAAGCAATCACCAGTTCTTCAGCCATTAGCAGGGCTTTGTTTCCAAGGGAGCCTATGGTAACCTGGGCCTGATCACAGGGGAGCAGGGATGCACCGTGTCCTGGGACACACATCAAGGCTGGAAGAACCAGGCTGGGGCAGTTCTGTTTACAGGTCCTCCTCTGCTTTTCCCTGGGGGGTGGGCAGGAAGGTCAGGCCCCTTCCCATGGCTGCTCTGTTGCCCTAGCTCAGACCCAGCGCCAGCTAGAAGCATTGGGCAACTGGCCATCCCCGCCTCACCCAAAACTCTCCCCAGAGTGGGTCTCGGAGTTCCAAGCACTGAATGAGGTGATGATTATTCCAGATGGTACTGTTTGGGTCGATCTACACCTTGGGTGTGTTTAGCCCAGCCACTGCTTGTACGTGTGTGTGTGCGCGCGTGTGTGTGTGGAATGCAAATGTCAATGTGGCATAAGGGGTGGGGACGGGATAGCAACACACACAATGTCTCTAGCAGGTGAGAGACTGAGTCTTTTCTGGGTGGTCCTGCCCCTGTGCCCAGCCCTCACTTCCCACTGGTGCCCACTCCACCCCCAGGGGGGCCTCCACACAAAGTCTGTGACTTCAGCATTTAACCAACTGCTTCAGCCTTACTCAGAATTAGCACTTCGTCTGGTATGATTGGGAGCATAAAAGTGTTTTGATAATTTTGCTGGAGGGTTGCCATGACAATCCCAGGCAAGCTCCAAGAAGGGGTGTAGAGAGAGGAGAGGGAGAGAGAGAGAGAGAGGGAGGAAGAGAGTCCAAGACACACAGGGAGGGAGAAAGGGAGGGAGAGGGTCCAGGGAGACCCCCCGTGATAGCCCCCGCATCGGTCCATCAGTTTCCAATGCCCTGCCCCAGTGGCCCCATTCATGCTGGGATGAGCTCACTGTGTAATCTGAGCCTCACTGTAACACTGCAATGGGATACCAGCTGCAGCAGCTGCCATGGCAGGGCTGGTCCCACTGGAGGAGGCACCCTGGCACCCCTGACTCCCAGGATGAGTTCCAGGGAACACTAGGCTGGAGTCAGGGGCTTGGAGATTCTTGGGGACTCTGAGGGAGTCAGAGCCCAGGGAGACCTCCCAAGAATCAAGCCCAGCCTGTGGATCTGGGGTGCTGATGTGAGTAACGAGAGCTCATTTCCCTGCCCAGGGTCTGCTTTCCAGCACAGCTTCACCCGCCCACGGTCTGGGGCTCAGCCCCTCCCACATGCTTTCTTGCAGGCCTGAGTGTTCCTCTTCTGGGACCACCGGTCTGAGAATCTTTACACGGCTGAGAATAAAATCCTTCACAATCTTTGGCCCTTAAACTTTGCAAAGTAGTTTCACCCCCTGTGACTTCAGCAAAACAGGAATATCTTTGCTGCCTTTTGAGATGAAGACAGAGAAGACCAGAGAGGGGAGGGGACAAGACCAAGGTCACACAGCCAGTGGCAAGGCAGGGCGGAGTCAGGATGGGATACCCCATCCTGGACTTTACCTTGAGCCTGGCTGCCTCCTGGGAGGGCAGGTTCTCTGGACTAGGTCCATCTGACATTACTCCCTCATATGTGGACAGGGACACAGAGGTCCAGGGACATCTGCCAGCTAGTAAGCATAGAGACTGGGCTTGCAGCCTCGCATTCTGAGACGTTTCGCTGCTCCTACTGAACCATGAGCCTATCACGATTCCATAAAGCAAGCCTGAGCGACTTACCTTATACTCCAAGGTTAAAGTACAAGTCTCTCCCTTGGAAGCAGAGTCTTCCGGCTACCGGAAAAACAGAGAAGAGGGCCGCTACAGCCAGAAATGCAGAGGCAAGAGGGCTAGAGGTTTTCCTAGGTAGTACCAAGTCCCAACTACACAGCACAACCCTCCAAAGGGCCTCCAGCCTCTGCTATTAAAGCTGTGTGACCCAGGGCAAGTCACTTTGGCTCTCAGAACCCCAGGCTCTGAAGCTATCAGGAGCTGAGGTGACAAAGCGGGTGGCTATTGAGTCAGGAGCCCTGGAAGGAACCACTTCCAAGTTCTGGGAAGCAGCTACCCTGGCATGGCAGTCCCTGGTAATGGAGGTGCTTACATCCCTTGTCTGTCTCCCAGCTTGGTTCAAATCCACCTTTCAACAACTTACCGCTGTGGGTGGCACCAAAAAAAGTGCTGTGGGCGCTGAGGACACCTGCAAAGATGACTTTCACGAAGCCTTGCTAAGAGGTAACAGCGTGAGGGCATGCAAACAGCATCTCAGGATTGCCTGCTCCGATACTTTGGTTCTGGTGTTTGCTAGAAAGTTCTTCTCAGCTGGGTGCCATGACTCACACCTGTAATCCCAGCACTTTGCAAGGCCAAGGCAGGCAGATCGCTTGAGATCAGGAGTTCGAGACCTGCCTGGGCAACATGGCAAAACCCTGTCTCTACTAAAAATACAAAACATTGGCCAGGCATGTTTGTGTGCATCTGTGGTCCCAGCTGTTCAAGGGGCTTAGGTAGGAGGGTCGCTTGAACTCGGAGGCAGAGGTTGCCACGAGCCAAGACTGTGCCACTGCACTCCAGCCTGGGTGACAGAATGAGACCCTGTTTCAAAAAAAAAAAAAAGGTCTTCTCATGACCCCGGGATTTGGAAGTCTCATCTGCGCTCCATCCTCCTCCCTGGGTGCAGTCCATGAGGATCTCACCAGACATTTCTGAAAACATACTGAGATAAAACGAGGCCACACAGGAGGACACACCACCATCCTTACGGGCCCACTTTTGGGGGCCCAGAGCCCCTTCTCCCTAAGCCCTGCCTGTGCTCCTCAGACACAGCCTCAGGCTGCCCTGTGAACACCAGAGTGCTGCTGCACCCGGTTCTGCACTTTTAGGACAGGTCTGGGGCTGGGTGGGATTACTCCCAGTGCACCCAGTTTGAGACAACATCTATGTTGTCCCCCTGTGGAAGGCACCTTCCCCTTCTTTATTCAAGATGGCAACAGCTGCCATTTCTCCAGCCATTCCCTTAAAGGGACGTGCAGGGGATGAGATTTAAAGGCACGAATTTTTCCTGAGCATCTAACTCTTGCCAGGCACCAACAAAAAGCACTTTGTGCCTATCGTCCCACCCTTAAATTTATCTTCCCAGGGCAGTATGACTATCTCCAAGCTTTTTTCAAAGAAAGAGACTCAGAGATGTCAGGGAACTTCCCCAAGGCCACACAGCCAGGCAGAAGTGGAGCTGGGATGCAAACCCAGGTCCATTTGCTGCCAAAGCTCTTTTCACCCATCAGCACTTCCCACAGTGGAGACTCCTGGACCTGCCCAGGGAGAGGTTCAGTGGGCAGAAGGAGAAGGTGAAGAGGGAGCTAGCTGGGCCTGGGAAGGGTCTAGAATTCTAACCGGCAACTGGACTCCAAATCCCAACCATTTTTCCAGGGAATAGACTGATGCAGTAGAGTCTTGCGACGGGGCACGGAGGGGAGTGTGGATGACACACGAACCCACTCTGTGATGATGGCAGAAGGCATGAAGGCCCCTCCCCACTCACAACACCCCAGCAGGTGGCTTCGAAGGCCTCATGCTGCTCAGGCAGGGGCGTGGGGGATGCACCTCTAGGAACCGGGCTCATGACCATGCCCTCAGTGCAGAGTCTGAGATTGGAAACCACTGTTAGAAGAGTACAAAGAAGAAAACCACAAAGACTTGGCTGATGGGGTCGTGAGGCTACAGGAAATGGAACAACACTGCAGCCTGCCAGAGCAGGAAGGAACCTTCTAGATGAGCTGGGTCACTGTTTTCAGACCACGGAGTGTGGCTCATTAATGGGCTGTACAATCAGTTTAGGGGGCCATGGTCAGCATTTTTTAATGATATACAACGGAACACAAAACATCAGAGTAAACATATGCCATACAGTATTGTTTCATGAAGCTTTCGTTTTAGTTTTTGTGTGTGTGTCTGTGTCTGTGTGTGTGTGTGTGTGTGTGTGTGT
>NW_012119710.1:932544-976136 GCF_000951035.1 Colobus angolensis palliatus | reverse complement strand
TCAGGATGGTCTCGATCTCCTGACCTCGTGATCCGCCCGTCTCGGCCTCCCAAAGTGCTGGGATTACAGGCTTGAGCCACCGCGCGCAGCCAAAACAATTTTTAAGTTGGTTTGTATCAGTCCATTTTGCGTTGCTATAAAGGACTACCTGAGACTGAGTAATGTATACAGAAAAGAGGTTTGTTCGGCTCACCATTCTGCAGGCCGTACAAGCACAGCACTAGCATCTGCTTGGCTTCTGGTGAGGCCTCAGGAAGCTTTTATTCATGGCAGAAAGTGAAGCAGGGGCAGGCATGTATCACACAGGGAGAGAGGGGGCAAGAGCGATACCTGGCTGTTTTAATTAACCAGCTCTAGCGTGAAATAACAGAGCAAGAACTCACTCCTTTCTGCGGGGAGCGCACCAAGCCATTCATGAAGGATCCACCCCCATGATCCAAACACCTCCCACCAGGCCCACTCCAACACTGGGAATCACATTTCAATATGAGATCTGGAGGGGACAAATATTCAAACCATATCAACCCCTACATTTTACAGATGGGAAAACTGAGGCCAAGGGCAGGAAGAGGCTTTTCCCAGAAGCCAGAGGCAGGACAAAGATCCAGAGTGCTCTATGCCAGGACATAGGCCTGGTGTCTTTATGGACACTGACCACCTTGCCAGCCCTTACCCCAGGCTAGAGCGGAAGAATCCAGGGCTTCGCAGGGGCTGGGGGCCAGGTGGGAATCCAGCCCTGCCTCTGGCTGCTGGGACAGACGCTCTCGGGAGTGCCTTCCTCTCAGGGCTGCTCCTTCTCTGTTGCTTTCTCTGTGTTTCCTCTTCTTTCAACAGTGAGAATGGCCCAGATTGAGGTCCCTTTCTGCCCTCCTCCCTTTCCCCAAGTCCTTGCTCTCAATACATTTACACAGAAATTGCACCATGACTGTAAGACCTGCCCAAAGCCCACATAAGAGGCCAGGTACGGTGGCTCACACCTGTAATCCCAGCACTTTGGAAGGCCTGAAGCAGGAGGATCACTTGAGGCCAGGAGTTCAAAACCAGCCTGCACAACGTAGCAAGACCTCGTCTCTACAAAAAATTTAAAAATTAGCAGTCAGGCATGGTGGCTCATGCCTGTAATCCTAGCGCTTTGGGAGGCCAAGGTGGGTGGATCACCTGAGGTCAGGAGTTCCAGACCAGCCTGGCCAACATGGCAAAACCCCATCTCTACTAAAAATACAAAAATTAGCTGGGCATGGTGGTGGGTGCCTGTAATCCCAGCTACTTGGGAGGATGAGGCAGGAGAACTGCTTGAATCCAGGGGCAGAGGTTACAGTGAGCCAAGATCATTCTAATTCACTGGAGTCTGGGCAAAAGAGTGAAACTCCGTCTCAAAATAAAGTAAAATAAATAAATAAATTTTAAAAATTAGCTGGGCATTATGCCGTGTGTCTATAGTCCCAGTTACTTAGGAAGCTGAGGTAGGAGGATCATTTGAGCTTAGGAGGTTAAGGCTGCAGTGAGCCACAACTGTGCCAGTGACTCCAGCCTGGGCAACAAAGGAAGACCCTGTCTCAAAACAAAAGCAAAAAACAACAAAAATCAAGGCCACCCACGCTCTTTCCTTCGCATCCACACACTATTCCGTAAGAATAGCTGCCGGTACTGAGTCAGATACATTTTGTCTCTCTCAATTCTTATAACAACTCTGTTTTATAGAAGATGGAGAAACTCAGGCTAAGAATTTGCCAAAGGTCATGTAGCAGTCAGTGGAGGAGCTGGGACTAGAACCAGGTCTACTGGACCAAAATTGCCACCACAGCACCACCCTGTCTGGCTGGTTGCTGGCAGTCTTTCCTCTGAAGCATCTTGGATTGGGCTGGCAAGAGCGACAGCCAGCATGAGGGCAGGGGCTGCCTCTCCTACCTTGTGTTGCAATGAAGGGAGGAACGCTGCACTCCCAAGAGGGAAGAATATTGGAAAGGCAGCTTCCACCCTTCTCCCAGCCTCCGTAACTCTCTTTCCCAAGAGCGGAGGAATGACTCATAAGTAGCTTGGGAGAAGGAGCTGACCTGGGACATGGGGAATCTGGCCCTTTCCTGCCCACTCTGAGCCGCTTGCCTACAGAGAGTGGCTGCTGCCCAGCTCCTGTGTCCCCCATGGGGAAGGGATGCCTGGGAAGGGCCAGCATCCACCTTTGGGAGACACACCTGGAGGCCCACCTCCTCTGCTCCCCGCTCGCAGGCTCACCAAGGGAGGCAGCGATCCTCCTGGCAGTTGGCAGAGACCGGGCCTGCAGCACAGACTGTTTCCTCGGACAGGGTGCCCCGAGGCCTCGATAGGGTGAGGGCATATCAAGAAGTCTGACTGTGGTCATGGAGGTAAGCCAAGGTCTCCTGGCCTTATCGGTAATAACCTTGATATGCGGACCTTGTAGCTGAGTCCTGTGTCTGTTCTTCTGTTGTTTCGGCACTCATGGGAAGAAGGGGTGTTACTGGCACTAGAAAATCCAACATCTTTTGTTTTCACCATTCCTAGAGGTGCCTCCCAGGCCACATGTGCAGCCTCTGACTTGGACTCCTACAGTCTCTCTCCCAGGTCTTCTCACCTCTGCCAAGTCAGCTCCTATGCCTGATGTGGGCCATCTTCCTCCCCAACCATCTCCCCTCCAGTTCAACACAAGCGACCAAGGGGTCCCTCCCTGCTCATCAGCCTTTCAGCTGTCACTTCACAGGATGCTCCTCCCCATTCTCCAAGTGCCTCCCCAACAGGCAGACTTCCCTGGCCACCACCTCACATTCTGCCAGCTCTAAGACTCATCATCAGGACCCCTCGTTCCACTTTCACCTTATTATTGATGTTTTTCAAGTGTGTGTCTTGTTTTCTCAACAAACGACACACAATGTACCACCACCACCCATACTGGCTGAGATGTCCTGAGTTCTTGCTTACTCTGTGCCAGGCACAGCACAGCTTCTTCTCTGAGGAGGGAAATGGTGTAGAAGACTAAGCATAGGGCCCAGCACACAGTCGGTGCCCAAGCAGGGCAGGAGTTTCTCAGATCTGCTCAAACACCACTGGCAGGTGGATATATTGGTATACTCTTTCTGGAAAGTCATTTCCATTATGTATTCAAAGTCTTAAAATATGCATAGCCTTCCGGATCTGGGCCAGCGACCCCACTTTTAGGAATTTATTCTAAGAAACAATCAGAGATGTACTCAAAGGTTTAACTACAGGACTGCACCCAGCCACACCAGTGGAAGCGCTGTGCCTCCGATTAACTGTAAAATGGAGATAAAAATAGTGTCTAGTCCATGGGCTGCTGTGAGGATTCATAAATCAGGTACCGATATACGTAGAGCACTGAATGCAGTGCCCGGAACATATTCCAGCTCTTCAAAAGTGTTACCTGCTCTTTTTATTATTTGAATTGATGTCCGAATGAGGTCAAAGCCTGAAGGGGCTCCCTACCTCCCTCCCTCCATTCTCATGATTTCCAAAACCAACAAAAGGGTTACTAATGGCAAAAACAACATCAACACCAACCACCGTCTAAATATCCAACACAAAGGAACTGGTTAAATAACAATACAACTGTATACAACAGTATTCAGCCACTGAAGATGATGTCATAGAACAAGAATTAATGGCAGGCACCATTGTACCTAAGTAGAAAAAGGCCCCAAAACTATTAGTTTAGTTAAGATGGTACTTTTTTCTTTTAAAAAGCACATAAATGTGTAGAAAAAATATATATACTGCAAGTTGTGAAAAGTTGGCTGGGCTCAGTGGTTCACGCCTGTAATCCCAGCACTTTGGGAGGCTGATGGGGTGGATCACTTGAGCCCAGGAGCTCCACACCAGCCTGGGCAACACGGCAAGACCGTCTACAACAAATACAGAAATTAGCCAGGTGTGGTGGGGTGCACCTGTAGTCCCAGCTACTCAGGAGGCTGAGGATGCAGGATCACCTGAGCCTGGGGAGGTCGAGGCTGCAATGAGCCGTGATTGCACCACTGCCCTCCAACCTGGGCAACAGAGTGAGACCGTGTCTTACACACACACACACACACACACACACACACACACAAATGTAAAGAGTTGCCATGTCTAGCTTGTGAAGTTACAAACACTTTCTCTTTTTATCTTTCTTTTTAATTTCTTGCAAAGAACACAAACCTCTTTTGTAGTAAGGAGAAAAAACTAATTTTGCCAAGGAAAATAGAAGCCACATGGGTTTATTTCTATCTGTAATGGAAGGGACTGTGTCTTCCTTTCATGGATTCCTCACCGCATCTGGCCCACAATCTCTGGATATAAAAGCCCTGGTCTTGAACGGAATTCCAGCCTGGTAATCTTGTTTACTCTTGCAGGCCAAGGCGTTCCGTACAGAGTTTGGAAGTGGCCTGCAAGAACAAGAAAACAATACAGTCCTGTGGCAGTGCGCCTGAGCCTGGTTGGTGACCTTTGCCAGGTTAGGAAACGTCAAGAACTAACCCCAAGGGGACAAGGCGCTAGAATCCTGGAAACTGTCCAGGAATAGTGCATTAGGAAACCAATTACCTGGGGAGCATGTGGTGGGGCAGCCGAGAGTGAGCAGAGCATCACTGTGAGGCCACTTTGGCATCTGGGAGCTCTCTTCAGTTTGGCCTCAAGAACTTCCGAAGGGGGCTTAAGTGCAGCTGGATCTTAATACGATCAGCTCCACTCACACACAATTTTCATTTTGGCCATTCCCCCGAAAGCCTCTGCCCAATCCCACCCCTGCTCCCTTGCTGACTGCAACAGATGCGAGGGCATCAGGGGAGCCTGCCAAGGGGAAAGGCAGGGTCACAGGGCCATCCGTCAGCCACAGAAGGACCGCCCACTCAGCATAAGGGTTAAGGTTGGGGTTAGCAGGGCATGTGAAATAGTGCACTTAAAACATCATATTACCAAGCGGGTGACTGTCAGGCACTATATGCACGGTCTCAAGCCTCACAGGACCCCCAAGAGGGGGCTGCTTCTGAGTCCATTTCACGGCGGAGCAAACTGAGGCTTGGAGGCTGACTGGTCTGAGGTGACTCAGCTAGAAAGGGCGAAGCTGGGATTCAACCCTGGGTTCACCTGACTGAAGCCTAGGCTCTTTCCACCTCTCCCCACAGGGCTCGGGCAGGCATTCCGACAAATGTGGAGGCGAGGGTAGGGGTGGGGTGTCAGAGCTGCTCCCCAGTTCTACCCTTGCAGGCACTACTGTGACTGTAATTTACGAGGGGGCATGTTCCCCCTTGCAAAGGCGAACGGGGCCAGTCTTGTCTGAAACTGTCCAGCTAATTCCCCTCATCGGTTGGTGCAGAGCTCAGCTGGCAGTAGATTCAGGAGGACGACCCGCTACCTCAAGCTGCAGCAGGGATCCTTGCCACATATCCAGCCACCTGGCTGGTGCGGCATGGAGACGATCAATACCGCTCCTTGGAGGGCGGTCCCGATAGGCACTGTGACCTTCTGGGGCTGCTTGTTCCCCGTGTTCCCTCTTGTCACCAGTCCTCTCAGAGTGGCAGAAAGAACACTGGCCTAAGCATTTGATTACTTGAGAGTAGTCCCCTGTGGACACCCCACAGGGCTTCGGGGAGTCAAAGGGCAGTATGTGCATGGGAGTTCACCAGCTCTCCTCTCTGCGCCCCTCCTCCCAGCACAGGAGCCTGGAGGAGGGCACTGCTGGGCAGGCTAGGGGAACGAGAAGCCACACATTCATGCCTCCCCTCTTGATTTTTACCTCCGGGCCAGCTGTCCTCCCTTCCCTCTCACTCCAGGTGAATGGAAGCTGAAAGTCGGAGAGAAAGAGAGAAAGGTGGGAAGAAACTGGTGGCTAGTCCCTTGACATGTTTTCAGAGGAAACATTCCAGGAAACAACCTGAAGGAGACACTTCCGTGGGGTTCCCCTCCTCTCTCTGACTTTCCTAAGTTCTGCCCATTTGAAAGGCCCCATGGCATCCTTCCTCCAGCTATCCTACATTCTCCAGGCCTGCAGAAGCCCTCAGGGCAGATCCCACCTTCAGTGGGTTCACCCCTAGGTGGCCCCACAGCCATCCTCCAAACACGGACTGGCGGCGAGGCTAGTGTCCTGACCGAGCCCCCCGGCACGCGGCTCAGACTCAGGCAGCGAGGACTCAGCTGGCCTCCCAGGGCGTGGGGGGCCTGGGCGCCTTCCTGCAAGGCGGCCCTTCTGGCTCCGCCACTTGTGCCGCAGGAACGGGTTTGGCCACACATAGCCTGGAGGCTGCAGGGCTAGTGCTGGGTTCCCAGCCTCCAACCTCCAGGCCCTTGTCCCAGCTCGCCTGCCTCTGTCCTTCCTGTGGGGAGCAGCCCCTCGCAACACAGTCACAAGGCCCTCGGGTGCCCGTGCGGCCCAAAGCCTCCTCCTGCCGCTACCCAGCCCGTGGTGAGCTCCCACCGGGGCTCCCAGAAAAAGACGGGCATGGGGGGCTCTGGCTGCAGCGCTCCTACTGCCCAGGCTGCCAGCCCCGGGGCCATGGCTGGGGGGACGGGAGATCCCATAGGCCACAGCAGCAGGCATGGCTTGGCTAGCCACCCAGGGCTGTCTCTCCCAGCCCACCAGGGACACTGGATCCCAGATCTGATAAATCCTCTGGGTACCTCAGTTTCCTCAGGTGTTTAGAAAAATTAAAAACAGCCATAGGAATTCTTTTGGGAATAAATCAGATTATGGATGCTGTGGTCCCAAAAGAGTACTCTGTAAGCTCCCTACCCACTTTCCCCTTTCCTTCCCTTTCAGATACCAGAATTTGCATCCAGAGCTAAAAGTCAGTGGGCTCAGCCACAGCAGTGACAGCAGTGAAGGCGTGTCCACATTCCTGGAGGCCACATGAGAATAGGGACTGTCCCTGTGCTGAGAGAGCGTGACATCACTGCTCCTATGAGGGGGAGTGATGGCACAGAAATCATCCTAACAGCATCGTACACACAGGCCTCTGCCAGCTCCAAGCAAGCTCATTTGAGAAAACAGTCTTCTTGGTAATGCTGGCTACAAAGCTACAGCCTAATTTATCCTGTTTTCCTCCACTGTGCTCTGACACTGCCTCCTCTTCCCCCTCCAGCTTAAACGCTAACCGACAGCTCAGCCCAACATGGGGCTCTATTCACAGGCTTGGGAAGGCTTTTATAAATGGAGGCACATCAGCTCTAGACCAGCTGGAAAAGGCACCATTAGTCACTCTAGTAAATAAACACTGAAGTCATTTCCCTATTGACACCAGGCGCAGGAATCACATCTAAGAATGGATTCCAGCAGCACCAGTCTGACAAGGGTCTCACATGCGTGTTCCTTCCAAACAGAAAATGGGGTGGGGGAAGAGGGCAGTTGTAGACCAGGTCCCTCTGAGGACAGCGTGTGGGTGGAATCATGTATAAGTAAAGTTTTAAATAAACAGAATGCATCACTATGGAAACATTCAGCTTTATCAAAGCCACCATTAAAAAAATAATCAAGACTTAAGATTCAACACTACAAGTGTTTATGACCAGAAAAGGCAAAGTGGGTCTTAGATATTCTGCAGCCAAGTAATAGCTGCCAGAAGTCAAAGAAGAAATATTCCCAGCAGGGCAGGAACCTGTCATTTGTCAGGACTTTCTCTGAAACCCTCCAACTGGAGCATTCAGCACACTGCAGGGCCTACTTAACTCTTCCAGCGTTGCAATGACACAATTCAGGAGACGGCTCTATAGTTACTGTGTCCAGACAGACCTGCCATGTACTAGGGCTGGATCACATCAGTCACAGAGGCAGAGAGTGGGTGCCACAAGGAAAGGGCAGGTTTATTAGACTCAAACTTATCAGAAATTGTCAATGCCACCCGAGCTAGTGGGTTAACAATGGATCAATGTGGATCCTGATTTCAACACTGGGGATGCAATCTGGTGCTAAGTGTGAGTGTTCCAACCCATGTTTGGAGGCAAGTTGCCTGTCATAAAGAAGACGTTTTTAGTGTGGAGCCTGATGTTTCTTTGGGCTGCTGACTGGAGTAATGGTGTTGGTAAGTATTGTGAAAAGGCCTGATATGAGTTTGGTGTCATTCAGGGTCCCCAGGTATACTCACAGATAAGAATGAGGTGAGAAAGGATCACAGGGGAAAACTCAACTGTCTCTAAAAGTTTTGTATCTCTGAAGGTGGATATGGTCAGAAAACACTTGCCAGAAAGTCAAGGAAAGTTGGCTGAGATTTTGTCTAACCAGAAGTTGGATTCTGCCTCCCAAAAGGAGCTTCCCCAACGAAATGGGCAACTGCTAGTCCAGTCACTGGCAGTTTCTGGCTAGAAGATGCTGATGCTGATTAAGGGAAGATGAGATGCAGATGCCTGCCTTGATGCACAGGAAAGCCAGGGAACAAACAGGTGGCTTGTGGTCAGCTGTGACTAGCTCAGCAGGAGCCAGCCCTGATGCTCAGGCTCCCAGGTGTGCTCAGCAGACCATTCTGCCTACATTCAGCATGGCAAAGGAAAACCAAACAGGCCGAGAGACTAGCCTGCAGTCTGAAATCCGGTTCTGCCACTACAAGCCCTGTTAACTTATCTAACGTCTTGGAGACTCAGTTTCCTAGGCTCTACAATGGGAATGGAATCTCTCTCTTGCACTGCTGTGGGAAAGATTAGGGATTATGTATAAAAGCTCCTAGGACAGTGCCTGCTGAAGCTCAGAAAAAGGGCAGCAAAAAACAAAACAAAACCGAAACTTAATTCATGCCACTGCTGTTATATTTGCTTCCTCAGCTTTACATGTAATGTAAGCAAAAACAGCTTCACCTCTAATTCCTAGTTCAGATCTAGCACCAGCAAAACACAGCAACAGGCTGCTGCAGTCACTGAGCATACTGCCCTTTGCCATGGTCTGGAATTCCTGTCTATGCCTACACCCTGTAGTTTTACTCTATGGCAAGTACCTGCGTGACATTTCAGAAGGGACATTATCTTAAGGGTAAAGAAAAGGGCAGTTCTGGCATGTGGTATCTGGAGTGACAGCAAGAAAAACAAAACCAAAGGTTTGCTGCTCTCAGACCAAGAAACCCAGGTGGTGGCCAACCCCATCTGCTGTATAGTAGAAACGTTTCCCTGAAAGACATGGGTGTGACAAGTGAAGAGATCAAATGCACAGCTGCCGCAAGGGGAGATCATGACCCTCCATTAAGAAAGAGGGACGCTGGAAGACTTGGAACCATCTGCCAGTTCTTTCATCAGTAAGGAAGGGAAGATAAATGTCCTAGTGCCATGCATCAAACTTATCCCCAAGCTGGCTGTATCACCTGGCCAGGTATTGTTTGCATTAATAGGAGAACAGCTAAGAATTAAAAAGAGGCTTTATTTTACTCTTACGGTGATTTGAACTTCCCTCACATGAAAGCTTGGTATGGCGCTCACATTTTATAAAGCATTCCATATTTCTTAGAGAAACAAGCTAGGCTCATTTTGTTTGTTTGGTTTTTTTTGTTTGTTTTTTAAAAGGGCAGGGGGACTACAATGCCAGGAGCCAGAGAGCTTGTCAGAGAACAGCCTGGCCAGGCATGGTGCCTCATCTGAGTGCCGAGTCAGCGCGTGCCCAGCCTTTGGCATTTTCCTATGATCATGGGGAGCATCAATCTTACAGTCTGGAATGGAAACAGGATAAACAGCAAGAAGGCACTGTACCTTGCCCCCACTGGCAGACAGAGAAACTGTTAACTCTCATGCCCTATTTTCATCCATTGAAATTCATTTCCTTTCTCTCAGGTTTTCTGTATCTTGGTTTGGAATTAATCTGGTACAGAGCTCCTGAGTCAAGAGGTCAAGATGACACATGGTTTTATGATGCAATAATGGGCAGTCACTCTGTTTTGTTTTGGGAACCTCAGTGACATCACAGACTAACCCTTATACCTTGGGACCTTGTATGTAAGAAAACATTGAGTCAGAAGACAGCGTTAGTCATAGGGCTACTGAAACACAAGGTGAAGAGAACTATCAGGCAACTGAGTGTATTCCCTGCAGGGCTGCTCCCACTTCCATCTGACTTGGGTCTAGATGACTCAAGTGATTCCCCAGGGGAAAATAATCTATGTGGAACAGCTGTCATGAGTAGGGCTTCTGCTGTTCTTCAGCCTCAATTTCAGCCTGCTATTTCCTGTGACATCATTCAGTGATTCCTCCCTTTAAGGGGACAGTTTTCTCTTGTATTACAGGTGACTGCTTGACAGTGGCTAGACGAGAGCATACTGCCACCACTCTTTCTTTGGAGGCCTGTAACTGAGTGTGTCGCAGGAAGACTCAGTTACAGTGGTCCCTGGATATGTAGCTTTCCATTACAACAGTGTGCAAGCCAAGATGAAATCACCTCTGTTTGGGTTTCAGCAGCTGTCTGCCTACGGAAGGCTCCAGAGTCCCTGACGCATATTTATATCTCCACTTCACTGAAGTCACAAGGAACAAACACGTGGAGATTTTCCCCAGAAGCACAAGTCCATTCATATTTCTTCAAATGAAGGTGGGGCGGGAGGGGGGAGGGCAGGAGGAAAACTGCTTATGAACAAAATCATCCATGAGCACTGCCACATAGATTTTAATTTGCCTAAAGATGATAGCGATTTTCAGCTGTGATTAGGGATAACTGTTCCCACAGTAGACCTATTACCAACATGAGTTGCTAGCTCTCATTTAATAGGACTCCAAGCTGGGAAACAAACCCCACCATCTTCCCAACAGCCACATCACGAGATCTAGCAGCACCAGCCTCTTGAAGTCGCTTCTCAGTGGAAGGTTTGCTCCGTTTCAGTGAAGCTTCTCTCTCAAAGCTCTGATGTCACCAGGGCGCCCTTCGAGGGTCTGGATAGACTGTCCGAAAGGTCAGGTTCACTCTCGGTTCTCTAGAGTGGTATTCTTTGGGCACTCGATGCTAAATGGAAATACACATAACTCTGATATAAATACACACACACACACACTTTTAGTTCAAAGCGACTTAAAACTTATTCATGAGAATACAGAAGTATTTCCATCTAACCCCCTTAAATGAGCAGTAAGGTCTTTGAAGTCTTGTGGAGAAAGCTTCCTTCTTTGAAACAAATTTCCATCCCCAGCCCCACTGTGCTATGCCAGCACCTCTGAAGTGAGATATTTTCATCTTTTCTAATTGTTGCTGTTCCTCTCAGACATCTGCCATTTCCCAAATCTCATAAACATATAAATGGATGAGACCAAAGAGAGGCATGAGATTCCATTCTCATGGTAAGTGTTTTGACATTAACATGCGCACCTTAGAAATGATCTGGCCTAAAAATGGCATGGCCTAGCTGCGGAACTGTGTACTCCAATAAGATAGTCACTAGCTACCCTGAAGCTATTTAAATTTAAATTAATTAAAACTAAATTAAAAA
This sequence comes from Colobus angolensis palliatus, assembly GCF_000951035.1. Classification (NCBI taxonomy): domain Eukaryota; kingdom Metazoa; phylum Chordata; class Mammalia; order Primates; family Cercopithecidae; genus Colobus; species Colobus angolensis. The sequence goes on along the minus strand of NW_012119710.1, from coordinate 964,752 downwards.
CTCAGTTCTTTATAGCATGCAAGCCACATTTTAAGAAGTCAGTCATACGTGGCTAGTGGCTACTACATTAGGCAGCACAGATACTCAACACTTTCATCATCACGGAAAGTTCTACTGGACACCTAGTGTCCATCTGGATTGTCAGTAGTATCAAAACTCCTTGGAAAGAATGTCGGCTCATTCCCTCTGGCTCATTATAAAAGCAGCTTGCTTTTCACCATGTCTACTTAGAAACAGTCCTCAGAGTTGGGAAACTGCCTCCACATGAGAGTAGATTCATATTACTTGCACATCCTCACCTGCCAGTCAGCTTGTGTCGCTCCTTCCATGATTAACAAGGTCCCGTGATCCAAGGGTATCTTCACTCTTTCCACATATGTGTAGTCTCCATCCTCTTCCTAGAAAACAGCATTTGTTGCGCTAAATTTTTTGCCTGTGTAATTAAGATGCAACAGAACCTGACAGAGGTCAAAAAAAATGGAAACCTCTGCTCAGCCAGACTGTGGGAATCCATATATAGCTCTGTCACTTGCAGCTGCTTGACTGTGGGCAAGTTACCTCACCTCTCTGTACCATGACTTACTCATTTGTAAAATGGGGAGGATGACAGTAACTGCCACCTAGGGCTATGGCGAGCCTCCACTGATAGAATCTGTGTAAATCACTGGAGACTGGCGTGCAGTAAGTGCTAGCTATCAGTGTCATCATCATAACCCAAAATGCAGAAAAGCCCATTCTGGCCTACGAAGGAAATAAAAGTCACGTGTACAAGAATTCTTTACATCTGACTGATGCTGTGCTCTACATTTTGACATACTCGGTGTGGGGAAAATGTCCTTTTAACCAAGACTTGATGCGATGACTTCCTTCACCTTCTTACCATGGATGCTAATTTACTAATTGGCACCTACAGTCTCAGTTCTTCTCATGGCTACTTTGGAGTTTTGGAGATATACTCCTGCCTCTTTCCAGAACAGCCAACAGCAGGATTTTCTCAAAGGGAGCTCTGGCTTGACCAAAATAGTGCTGTCAAACTGAGATTGGCTGTTTACATCTTTGCGGATGGATCACGACTCCTGCACATTTAGGATACAAATGCCTTGTATTTACAGAGAGAGCTCAAAAGCAATTTATGTCCAATATTCTCAGGAGTCTTCACAGCATAGGCTGCGAAGCAGTCAACTGGTAGTGTGACTCCTCCACAGCTGAAAACCAGGCACATTAAACAACTTCTGTGCTCGCAGCAACAAAGAGCATGTCAAGTGCTGAGACTGGGACAGATCCGAGCTTCCAGATTTCTTCACCTCCATTCTGGGCAGAACTGATGGGTCTATTCATTCATCTGCTTCTCTTCCGATACAAGGGGTTACATTTGGGTTACTGCAGGAGTGATTTCAGTGCAAACTGTGTTTATGTTTATTATTGTATGGGTGCTTCTGAGAACTTAACTGTTTACAAAGATTTTCCCTAGGAAAATCAAAATCAAAACAATCATGAACTTGCATAAACAGTCTAAGTTCCAGGCCCCAACTTTTGGCAGTAACTTTGTCAAACACAGTCATAATTTTTATAGACAGAAGATAGAAGCAATGTTTAAAATCACTTTGGTTTCAGTGACTGATTTTAATTGTGTCTGCCACCTTTTCTCTTCCAGTAATAAGTGGGCACCGAAACATTTACCTTTGACCCCTCAGACAACCAGAGGGCAGTGGGAAGGTGACCCTGCCCTCACTGCAGCCCAGCTCCATCTCAGAAAAGCAAAAGGCTGCTCTCTGATTTAAAAAAAAAAAAAAAAAAAAAAAAAAGCCAGACAGAGGAGACACATGTCCTACTGGAGAAAAGATATCTGGAGGGAGTGCACTGACCATGAGATTAGAGAGTCCAAGGCTCCTTAATTTAGGCTGTACAGTCAGCTGCCAGATCAAGGTTCAACACAGCTAGAAGCAGAAGAATTTCTGCTACCCTCTACATAATCAGGGAGTGTAACATGGGCTTAATTTACAAATCAAGTGCAGACACTAAGACAGAAGAATACAATAAAGTAGAAAGGAAAGACACTTAACCACAACATGAAGGCAATTCTGAGATGAAGATCTCTTAGAACATTGAAAACACTGTTCGGGGGAAGGGAGTGCTGGATCAGTGGAAGAGAATAGGTAAACACTATAGTTCCACCTGGAAACATGAAGCAGGAATGCACCTCACAAGTGAAAGAGAATTCTGAAATGCAAGAGAGAAATATCAGCACTGATGGAAAGTGATGTTCAACTATCACATTTCATATACTGTTCCTAAGATCTGAACTTTTCAAATTAGAGAAAGCCTCAGGTTGGTTTTGAACACATTACATTTAACAAAACCATTAGCCATACCAAAAAGCAGACAAGGGTGAGCCTTCATCTGGGAGGGAGCCACTCATCAGTCCACAAAGGAGACACCAATACACAGTGAACCCTCTGGGAGAAGTGACACCATTCTTCGCTGCTTGTTTTTATTCCTTCTAAGATCTTTGACTTAGAAGATGCATTCCTAATTTGCAAAAGGAGACAGACAGGAAAGAGGGCAAGGAATCCTACTAATGCAACACAGAGCTCACAAATGCATCCTTCTCTTGAGGCCAGAGTGGCAACAGACCATACAGCCACCCTTCGACTGAAGCCAGATGCATGGAGACTTTTTCCACTGAGGAGTCAGATAAAAGGCCAGAGGAGCCCACATGGCTGTGCATAAAGGCTCCAGTTGATAAATGGGTAAGCAAGAGTGGAAACACAGGTCAGACTGTTTAGAGGAGCGCCTTCCTAGTCATTAAGCGTGGTTAAGTTACCCAAACACATCTCTGTAGCCCTTTTGATTTACTCAGGGTTTTCTTCAAAACAAAACAAAACACACCCCCCAAAACCAGGGCTAAGGATAAAATTTTCCATCCCTCATCCTGGTTAAAAGAAGCTTTTAGGGTCACACTCAAGCTACAGGGTGGGTTTTGTTATTGATGTTCTTGGTTTTCCAAATATTTGAAACCCTACAAGTACAAGGAAAAAGCGAAAAACATATATTTTTATATTAATGCTGATCAACATTCTCATTCCTCCAACTGCAGCCAGTTCATCTGAAGGCTTAATTATGCTTTTCTAAGGCTTCCCACAACTCTTACCTCCACCTCACAAAGATATTATCCTATTCAATTTCCTTTAAGAAAATGCTATTTGGGGTGAAAAAATCAGGGTGTATTTACTGTTATGTCATTATTAACCATCCAACAGACGGGAAACCTAAACATTTTTCTTTTCATTGGAAAGGTAATTCATACTGTATGAGATTTGGATTTTTCTTATAATCATCCCTTTCTTGTCCTAAAAGAATGCCTTAGAAGTTACAAACAATCATCAATGCTTTAAAATCATCATACAGGTTTTCTTTCTAGAATATAAAAAGTAACATAAGTTTACTAAAGTAAATGATGCACTTGTAATTACTTATTCGACCTCTGCTCTTATAAATTCCATGAGGGAAAGTTTATGTGGTCTTCCTGTTAAACATTCTCAGTGCCTATCACACATATCAATAAATATGTACTGAATGACAGGAAGAGTACACAGAAAATGTAGAAAATCGCCTGCAATCCTATCATCCAGAGTTTATACAACATACACACAGAGGATTCCAGATACACAATCGTGTGCACTCCATTTTTAATATTTTATTGAGCATTTTTCTTTATCTTTAAATACACATTTCAAAAATATAAAATATTCCTTTGTATGAAGATACCCTTCCTTTAAACTCACAAATACCTTTCGACCACCTGTATACATCAGGCATTATGCTAGTGCTAACGATGGAGCAGTAAGGAGCACATGGTTGGAGATTGATTTTCATATACCAGTTTTTTTTTTTTTTAAAAAAAAGGGAAAATAAACAAAAAGCTGCTGCAAGTAGATTTTTGGGCAAAACATTTCTGCATATATTTCTAGGATATATTCTTAAAAATGGAATTACTGGAGCCAAGTGTATGAACTTTAAGGCACTTGATTTATGCTACCAAACTGCTTTCTTGAGAAGGCTGCAGCAATCTGTAATCTCACCAGGGAAACATGACAGTATCTTCTGGCTGAACATTATCAACTGACAATAATGAAAAACAATTAGGGGAGAAATGACAACTCATTCAAACTTAGAGATCTTGGATTACAAGCCAAGTTTGTTTTTTTTTTTTTTGAGACAGAGTCTTACTCTGTCGCCCAGGCTGGAGTGCAGTGGTGTGATCTCAGCTCACTGCAACCTCCACCTCCTGGGTTCAAGCGATTCTTGTGCCTCAGCCTCCCGAGTAGCTGGGATTACAAGTGCCTTTCACCATGCCTGGCTATTTTTTTTTGTATTTTTAGTAGAGACAGAGTTTCACCATGTTGGCCAGGCTGGCCTTGAACTCCTGGGCTCAAGTGATCCGCCTGCCTCGGCCTCCCAAAGTGCTGGGATTACAAGCGTGAGCCACTGCGCCCACCCAAGTTCAACTTTTTTTTTTTTTTTACATTCTGTTTGCTGTTTGTGTTTCCTCTGCTGTGAACACTCTCTGTTCTTGTTCTTTGTCCATTGTTCCGTGGGGGTGTTAACACTGTTTTCTTATTGATCTATAACCACAGATAGTAAGACATTTGTTTGTCATACTTTTCGCAAATGCTTTTGTCATTTGCTATTTGCCTGTTAACTGTACTTATGATATTTAACACAGAATAGCTCAAAATTTTACAGTCAACTCTACTGACCTTTCTTTGGCTCGTCTTCATGATTTTTATGCTTAGAAAGTCTTTTCCCATCCTGAGGAAAGTTAAATATACAACTGCACTTCCTTTCAGTTTTTTTTTTTTTTTAAAGAGTTTACATTTTTTAGATTTAACTCTTTAATCTACATGGAGTTTGTTTTTTGGTGGTGGTTGGGTTTTTTTTTTTTTTTTCCATGCTTCTTTTTATAACAGTTTCCAGGTACTTAAACCAAAGCATCCTGCTAGACTTTTCCACAACATCAACCATGGCATGTGCTCAGGTGCCAGGCACATCAGGCACTCTATATCTGTTATTGCTAATGCTCACTACAAGCTTGTAAGGGAGGCAAGGAAGGTGATGTTATCCATTTTATCATAAGCAAAGGGGACTGGAGGGAAAATACTTCTCTAAGGCAAAAGGCTAGCAGGAGGGCAGGCTAGCATTTGAATGTAGATCGGCCTGGCTCTAAAGCCCTATTCTTTCTACTATACCCTGCTCTCCAAAGTAAGCTCTATTCCTTCTGAGATCCTAATATTTCCTGTCTTGATTATATGGAACCCTGACTATACTGTAGGGGTCACAAACAGCAGCAAGTAGCATTAAGTGAGAGGTGTGGGCTGGGTGCAGCACAGGGAGGAGAGGGAGCCATGCAGAACCAGGAGCCTGCAGACAGGCGGTGGCTGCTCTGCCAATGAGCCGTTTCAGATCACTGTTCCCCTCAGTGCTTCCCCTTCTTCTGAGTTTTCCAGGGAAGCTGACAAGCGGGATTTTTATGTGAAACTTTCTGAGTCATAAATTTTGGCAAATAATTCAGTGTCTTTAAAAACACTGGGCAATTTAAACAAGTCTGAGGGCCAGATTCGGCTCCAGGGCTGCCCAGCTATACTGCTGATGGGTCCATGACATGACTGCCTTCTTTGATTCCTTTGTCAGTCACCTTAGCTGACTTGTAAGCGTCTAAGACCAGTTGTCATATGATGTGCTTCTTGCATCCCCTTTGCCATTCCATGAAGTAGTGCCTGAGAGACACTTAGAACACAGGTACTACTTCATCTTCAAGTATCATCTTCCTTTACTGAATTAAATCTAGAGGTAGAAACTGTGGGGAAATATCAAATACACGTACAATTGCTTTTAGTTAGCAACTGATTATAGCATAGGTTCCTCCAAGGTTTCAAGCAACGGGCAGAGTTGTAAATTATAGCGGATTTGTTTATTATTTTATAGTAATTTGAATAAATCTTAGGGGCCACTATCACTTAAATAATAGTATATCTAGGTCTTTCAAATTAAAATTATACCTGAGTAATTGAGGATGGAGGATGGGAGGGGGGTGAGAATGGAAAAACTACCTATCAGGTACTATGCTAATTATCTGGGTGATGAAATAATCTGTATACCAACCCCCAAGACAAACAAGTTACCTATATAACAAACTTGCACATATACCCTAATCTAAAATAAAAATTAAAAAAAAAAATTAGACCTGAATTAAGCTGTCTGTACACATGAAGGATATCTGTGTACAATGACCAAGTTTGTTCCCTATACATTGTTTTTTTTAACTGGAGTTATTTACTGTATTTCATTTGTGTCTGTCTATCATAAAGAATTGACCAATATGTAAATATGTGATTTGAACCATGGTTGACCTATAAGTCTTGCTACAACATTTTAGAAAATATAGCCTGTTCCATGTGTTAACCAAGGCCCAGGAGAGCTGGTGGGCTTGTCCTTTGTGTAGAGCTGGGAGAGGCCATCCATCTTGTCTCTCAGTGGACAATATACTTTCCTGATAAGGAAGGGAAGTGCAATGGAAATACACCTCAACTGTTTTATTGCAGTAATTTTTTTTTGTATCTGAAACTATATTGTTTAATATATTAAGATTTAAAAAAATAAATGCCATGATTTAAAAAAATTATCACATTCTTCATCTCTCCCCCAACTCAATCGGAAAAAGTCATTTAAAGCAAAATATGCTTCCAAATTACTGATCTCAGATAACAGTGAGGCATTTGGTTTTCCACATGATTCCTTAGATGAGCGAAATAGAAAAACCTCCATCTTTGTACTAAGAAGATACTTATAAAATAAAACACAAACGAGCAGAAAGGACAAGGTAGAAGCCTGCTACCTGTTTCTCGTTTTCCAGGTTCACAGGAAGCACCTCACACAGTAACTATTATTAATTTCTGCACTGGAGGCATCAGGAAAGCCTTCACGCTACAGGGGGCCCTTTTAAGTCAAGAAGTTGGAGAACAAGCCTTGCGGAGAACAAAGAGATAACTCAGTAGAATAGAGCAACCGTACAGGAACAGTGAGAGTCCATGGATCTCTCTGGGTATAGATCATGTATGGATTTGACGGTCTGGCTAAGGAGTTTCTATTTTATCCTTTGTTCCAACAGAAGCAAATTAAGATTTTTCAGGTGGAAAACAAAATGATGAAAGCAGTGAGCTCAACCTTTGAAGCTCTATGCTCCCTTCTTCTTTTTTTTTTTTCCTGAGACGGAGTCTTGCTCTGTCACCCAGGCTGGAGTGCAGTGGTACAATCTTGGCTTACTGCAACCTCTGCCTCCAAGGTTCAAGCGATTCTCCTGCTCAGCCTCCTGAGTAGCTAGGATTACAGGCATGTACCACCATGCCCAGCTAATTTTTTGTATTTTTAGTAGAGATGGGGTTTCACCATGTTGGTCAGGCTAGTCTCGAACTCCTGACCTCGTGATCCGCCCACCTTGGCCTCCCAAAGTGCTGGGGTTACAGGTGTGAGCCACGGCGCCTGGCCACTCCCTTCTTTATTCTCTTTCTCTGAATGATAACGTACAATTCCACAGTTTTACACATGGTCTATATTATTAGTTTTAATTCGATTCAACATTCAACAAATAGTTGTCTAAGCCATCTTGGGCAAGTGATTTAACACTGAGTCTCAGCCACCTCATCTGTACAATGGAAATAATAACAGCATCAACTATATAAAATTATTGGAGAATTCAATGTAAAGAGGTAGAATAGAGCCAGGCACAGTCAGCACTATACACTTGTTATTTATTATTAGCATTTTACTATTGTGGTTATTCCAAAATTCCCAAATGACATCTCCAGCCAGGCCTGTTCAGACTTATACAGTCGATTGCCTACTTTATATGTGGAGGCCTCAGGCATCTCAGATTTTGCATGTAGAAGAAGGAACTCCTCAAGCAAGGACAAAATCAAATGCAGAAATCCTGGCTTCTCTTCCACCTGAGTAAACAGCAACTCCACTCACCACTGCTCAAGTCAGACACCTGGGAGTCTGGATCCTTACCCCGACATCTAACATATTATTGGCAAGTTCTGTTGATTCATCCTCAGAAATATACCTCAAACCCATTAACTTCTCTTCATCCCCAATGCCACCTTAGTCCAAGCTAGCAGTCTCCCACTGCGACGACTACAACCACCTACTCTTTTAGTCTCCTACTCTTGCCTCTTCCCAAATTATTCTTCACACAGCAGCCAGAGTGATCTTCTAAAATAAAAATTCAGAGCTCTAACCATGAGTTGTAACTATTTATCTCTGTTCATTTGATTATAGTCTAGCTCCTGTAACCCCCATGGGGGCAGGGACTATGTTTGTCACATTCACTGCTATATCCCCAGAGCTGAGCCTAGTATAATACCTGACACATAGTAGGGGTTTAATTAATATTTGGAGAGGGGAGAAGGAGAGAAGACAGTGAGAGAGAGGCAGGAAAGAACTGTTTCTGGGAATAATACCTGACATCTGGGTAATGGACAGAAGAAAGGGAGCAAAGATTGGAATTAAGGACATCAGGGTGAAAAAAAAAAAAAGTAATTTTAGTACTGGAAGTATGGGGTAAAAAGTGCCTGGGATAAAGATGGTTGCTATAAGAGAGATGGATTCTTTAGATAGTTCGAGAAAGAATTCAGATGACTTGGGACTTGATAATATATGAGAAACAAGGGAACAAGGAAGAGCTGAAAATAACTTACGGTGTTAACCTGACCAAGAGAATGGTTAAGTTAACACGAACATAAATGAACTTACCAGCAAATGTGGAGTTTTTCTGAGAGAAAAATATGAATCTGATTTTATCATTATAGGGTGGAAGCCACATGTGCTGTTATTAAGTGGAAATGTCTCCTGAACACGTGGAAAGTGATGACTGGAACTTCAGATGAAAGTCAAAGCTGGAGATCAGAGATTCAGAAATCACCCCACCAAAGAAGGAACCATTAAAGCTATAAGAACTAAGGAAATCCTATTTATTTGCTTATTCAATCAGCAAATGTAGTACTAAATGCTATGAATGTAATGATAAATAAGATAGAAAGGGACCTTGACCATATGGTATTTACAATCTACTGCCAGTTCATAATCTCCTAAAATACAATGTAGAGAACAGTAACAGAATCAAAGATAATTTTGAACCTCTATATTTAAGGGGTTGAATGTAAAAGAAAAAGCCTTAATGGAGGCAGAAAAATAGCAATGAGAAAAGTTTGGGAATTCTAAAACAAGACAGTATTTCAGAGGAAGAAAACGCAAGTAATATACGGGCAAGTTTCACACACAGTGATGATGCATCCTGGTGATCAATATTATAAGGAAGAGAGATGGTGACTGAGGACAGGCCGGTGGACTTGATTTGAGGTCAATGGTTTGAGGATAACTTCAGCAGAGTGGTGGGATGGAGCTAAAGAGCAGGTGTGTCAAGAATGAGTTAAGCTTTGAGAAAGGGGAGACTCCAGATGCAGACAACTCATTCCTGAATCTGTGCTTCAAAAACAAGAAAAAGGCCAAGATGTCAGGATATCTGCAGGGTCAAACAAAAGGTGTTTTCACGATGGTAATAGACAAAAGAGATTTCTCTAGCCCGCTGGTCTAAGGATCAGAGGGTGGAGGTGTTTGATAAGGACAGTCATGGCATGTTTTGCAGACTGAAATGATACTTGAAAATGAAATGCTAGCCTGTGTTATAGCTACTTACCTGCTGCGGACCAAATGTACATGTTTGCCCTACTGCCCAACTTATGGCTATGCCAGTTATGTCTTCTTTTTTTCCTTATCATTTCTTTTCAGCTTGTTTTCCCAAATTGTAGTGTTGCCTTGCCCTTGAGAACCCAGCTGAGGTCTAGATTGTTTCATGGATCATCTAAGCTTGCAGTACAGTTGGGCTGCAAAGTTGTTCCTCTAGTGCTGATACAAGAACATAGCTGGACCTTTTGTTCATAGTGGTAAAATATTTTTAAAATCTGACATAAACACAACATATTAATTACAGAAATGATGGAGACAGAATAAAGCTGGGACCCCACAAAGTCATCTTTGCAGTTATTCTGCTGACTCAAACCACACTTTAACTGATGACATCCTAGCATCGATCAGAAATACATTACTTTAAAAACAGAAGCTGTTTCTGAAATAAGATCTGCTAAAGTAAGAAGCCAGCTAGAAAAACACAGATTTTAAGTCACTGAGGTTATTGGTTCAAAACAGTTTTAAACTCACTCGCCACATACAAATCTTTGAGCTTTTCTAAAACTCTTTCGTGATTTTTGGCATTTATTTGGCGTGGAAAGTTCTGGCGAGGCAAATGAGAAAGGTAAGCAGAAAAGACTGGTGCAATCAATCATCCTATACCAGGCACACCCAGTGATATTAAAAGCTCAATGACATGGGACCTCACCAATGTCTCACTAACTTAAGAGCATTTGGGAGGCCTGGGAAATTGTTGGCTGCGGCAGAGGCTCTCTCAGCAGGCATCGAAAGCACAGCACTGTAGCCCAAACTACCAGGCAGACTACTGCCTTTCCTTCTGGACTGCACACATTGAAATGTCAATGAAATTGAATTAAATATCTGCTGACAGGGTTTACTGTTCAGACTTATTGTCGCAATAGTACTAGGGATAGGGTGGGGGTGAGAAGTTACTGACTTTGGGCAAAAACAAACCTGGTTTTACACTCACAGTTGTAGCTGTTCCAGCTACGCTGAATGTGCATGTGAAATCAGAAAAGATCATGTGATGAAGATTCCATTCTTGGCAATATAATATTTCCAAAAAAATGCAACTTAAAAGAACTGCTATCTTGAAAGAGCTTCTATCTCAGGCCCTAGCACCAGAAACAAACACCCTTCATCCTCTGAAAGCATATGAGAATAAATTCCGCCATACCTCACCTCCAGCTGAGCCCAGTCACTAGCAGAAGTGCAAGCCTCTCCAGCCATCTGTTAATACCAGAACACTCATTCCCAAACTGTTCCTGGACATAATCTGATCAGACACAATCCCCCGGAACTCTTTCCCTCCTGCACCCTTCCACTGTGTCCTCTGGAATTCCCATTCAAAGATGAGCAAACTCACCTATATCTTCAATCTCAATGAGCTCTGAAGGTTCTCTCTGCTTCCTCATCCTAATTGAAACCTGGCTATCTCTGGAAGACTGCAAATTCCCTGAAACCCTCTCACGTGGAAGGTGATCATGCCTCTCAACGCAGTGGCTCACAGAGCCAGGTGACAGGGTATTCTCCTTAATCCTCAATAACACGTTCAGATCATGATTCTGCAGCAGAGAATAAAACTCCCTGTTCCTCTGAGCTCATGCCATTGAATCGTCCCTTTTTTTCCTTCTCTACCTTGGTCCCAAGGTATATACAAAATCTAACAATGTCCTAATTGACCTCCTTGTTTCTTTCTAGTCCAGGCTCCATGCAGTAGCAATAGTGACCTTTTAAAATTGCCAATCAGACCGTGTCACTCTTCTGCTTAATACACCTCACTGGCTCCCTGATGGACATAAAACAAAATCTGCTCCTTCCTGAGGCTCATGAGTCTCTGCATGCCCTGGTGCCTGCCCACTCTCCCAGTCTCACCACCTATGACACGCCTCAAGCTGGCTCGCTCTGCTCCAAGGCAGGGCCTCCTTTTCCTTCCTCAAACACACTTTGCTTTTCTCTGCCTCAGTGAGGCAGCCATCCTCCATGAAAATGTGACTTGTGAAAGATGAAAAAAATCACCAGATGGTTTAGGAATAGTCCTTAAGAGTATGGCAAGGGGGGAAAAACCTCTACCACTGGGGCAAAGTTTAAAATAGTCAGGTTTGCAAGCCAAATCATGGTACACACAGAAACAACAATGAATCACTCAGTTTTACAAGGAAACGCAAGTTTGTCCTACTAAAACTAAAAGTGCTGTCACTAGTTATACAAAACTGGGAGGCTTGTTGCAAAAATCAATTATTCCTAGTGGGAGTCAGGGCATGGATTCTAGCTTAAGACAAGGCTCCAAGGAAGCAAATGAGGACTCCAACTCCTAAAGGATCTCAAGTCTGAAGATAATTCAAGTCTTACCAGGACTACCGATCTTTATCTGCTTATACACACACACACACACACACACACACACACTCTCTCTCTCTCTCTCTCTCTCTTTTTCTACTCACCCTCACACTCTCCAAACCATTAAATGGTCCTAGAGATGGGAGCTCAAAAACTCAATCACCATTTATGATCCACAAGCCACCTTACCCTCCCTGAGGCTTCCCTATACTCTTTCAATGAATGCCATTTCACAGACCAAGGGTACCTTTGAGCTTAGTTTCACTGCTATTTCCTTTCTCAGTTTCTGTATCTGAAAAGTCACCATAGCACCTACCATTTACAAAGGCTTAAAAATTCACTGATTACAGCAGCAACTTGTTTCAGTAAGAGTAGGAAACTTATCTCCATGAAGTAGCTACCAATTATCATTCCCATTTTTTAAAAAAGGAATAAGTATAAATGAGACAGTTGAGTGCTTTTTGCCAACATCAGGGATAGAAACAGGAAATACAATCCAATTTTTAAAATTTCATTAGTATGTGTTCATAAATGATCATGGCTATCAACAATTTATTTCAAGTATTTCTTTTTATTGCTTATTATTTACTTGTATTTATTTTATTTACTTTAAAAAAACAGAGATGAGGTCTCACTCTGTTACCCAGGCTAGTCTCAAACTCCTGAGCTCAAGTGATCCTCCCATCTCAGCCTTCCAAAGTGCTGGGACTGCAGGTGAGAGCCACCATGCCCAGCCTCAAGTATTTCTGATAATCTCTTAGAGTAGGTGCGATAATCAGCAGATGGATTAACAGGAAGGAGAGATGACTGGAACAGCAGCAACAAGGCTGCTGGCTAAGGTGGGGGTTGTTTCCACGCTATACTAGCTTATCTAATTTCCAAATTTACATTATTTAGTATCATATTATTTTGGATTCGAATATCTTCATTTTTTATAAAGTCTTACAAAAAATAGCAGTATTTATGACTTGACTGACCTTTTTATACTCCACTCTTCCCAGTAGTGTATAAAAAACCCACAACAATTAGCAAGGGAAGCACTAGGACCTCCAGTTCATTGGGTGCTCTCATAGTCTCTACCGTTAGACTTGGTTTTACAACCATCTCTCCTGGCAATACAAACAGGATTCACATTCTTCACTAGGGCTAAAGACAGGAGTGGTTAGAGGGCTCAACTTGCCACAGCTCAATCACCTTGAGGAGAATAGGAGCCCCTTGCCACAGCTCAATCACCTTGAGGTGAATAGGAGCCCCTAACATTTGCAGAATTCAGCTGACGAAGGATACAGTTTATCCAGAGGTAATTTGCTACAAAAACAAGGCTTTTGGCATCTAAACCTCCAGTGCATCACAAACTTCCTGCTATTATCTAATAACACCCCCCAGCCATCACTGTTTCCATGGTAACCGACAGAGAAATAGCAGCCTGCCAAATGGCTTTTGTAGTTCCTTTTCCAGCTTGTTTTTTTCAGTATAGAATTAAAACTAGCTGGGAAAAGAACCAGACTAATCCTTGCAAACAGGAACACAATGCAGTTTGAAAAGTACAACTGGGTTTGGGACAAGAAGTATAGAAAACCTTTAATAAAGTCAGCCTGATAGAATAAAAAAGGTCTATTGAAGTATACTTGATAAGCTTTATGACAGTCTTAAGACAATATAGCCTGACATCAGCCAGAATACAGATAAGGTGCCCTTCACTTAGTCTTTGATTTGAACTAAACAAAAAAAGGAATCGGAATGAATGTAAAAGCAAGCTTAAACAAGTCTACTATGCCCCTGAGGAATGACAGTAATATCATTAAAGGAAAGGGTAATTTACTCTAAAATCAAAATGAATGAGCAGTAGTTGGCAGACTTGGACTACAGGACAGAGAGAAAAAAAAAACCAGCACCTTGGAGGAATGAAATGTTTAATCCAAGGGATGATGTCTACATGAAGCTGACTGAGCTGATGCATGAATCAGAGGGCACTGGTGCTTACAAAACAAAGACCTCCTTACTGTCTCAGCACAGGGCGAAATTGTTAGGAATACAGTGTGTGGAACTGGAGCAGCTTTCAGCAGATCAGCAGTTAACGGAGATCTGCTCAAGGTGCCAGACTACAAAATAAACAGCTGCTGCAAGGGTGGAGGAGTTTGAATTTTTAAAAAATCAAGACTATTTCTCTTTGAAAGTGGCCCCAAACAAATGCTTTTCTGTTTCAAAACTGCACACTTGAACAAAGTGCAGGAAATCTCATGACTCTTCCATATCCGCCTGAGAGGAGAAACTGTGACTCAAGTCAAACAGGCATTAACTTCTCTTCCGAGGGGTCAAAGCTAACAGGGGTTTGAAAGATTCCCTCCCACAACCTCTAATAAACCCTGAATGTCTCGGTGACAGACATGAAAATTATAATCTGTAGTAGTACACCGAGATAGGTCTCTAAGAGTTACAGGAAGTCAGACTCCTACAAATCCCACACAGAAAACTAACCTAATTTGTACTTTTTAAATTATGCTTTACCTTGGGCTGTATGAATCATGAGTCATGTTCTCATCGCTTGAGTTTATAAAGAAAAGTAGACAAAAATTTGCAATAATCACTTTCTTTCAATCCTTTGGAAAAGAGGATTATTTATAAGATAAAGGTGATGCACTCTAAGATATATTTCCAAGGCCGTTAACTCAAAGAAAGGGTTCTGCACTTCGAGTTTAGCTACATTTGTAGAGCTCCAGGTTTTTGGAAATCTGTTAGTGAGACCTGAAGGAATCTTCAAAAGTTTTAACTTGTATCCTGTTTACACAAAAATGGAATTTACAGGTTCTGGGGGAAAAAGGTCACTTTTTACTCACATGTGATTATAATTTCAAACATATTAATATCCAATTTCCCAATGTTAAACAAAAGCCAGAATTGAGATGATATAAAAAATTTGCATGAAATTCAATCATAGTTAAGACTAGGCCAGAAGCCAAAACTTACTACAGTCAACAACCTGAAGTATCAACATGTTTATATTTCTTCCCAAATCCCTTTCCTCAGCCAACTTTGTAAAAATCTCAGGCAAATTTTCTTACTTATTGGATCAGTATTTTAATCAAATCAGCTACCATCGTCATAGCGCAGATTCCCTTGCCACTGGCCGACAATTACGTGGATGTTACCACTTCTGAGTATTTCATGGCCTGTATTCCCATTCATGTTCATCAAAATAAACTCCAAGAAGGCTGAGGAGAAGAGAAAGCTACAGCATGGGGCACCGCACGATAAGGTGCCGTTCCAAATGGTTGCCCACAGAAACAATGTATGTGGTAGTTATGCTCTCCATCTACTTGTTACCCTGTAACATAACTGATGTGTACTACCAGGAAGTAGCTCTTGATCACCATGTGTCATATCTTTATGTGAGAAAATGAAGAAATTCAGCTTCACTGGAGGGGAGAAGAAATGGGATATTTCTGGGCACCAGAATATTGTGAATGCGTAATATTTAGAAATTGCTTGTACAGTAAAATGATTTATCCAAAAAGCATACTTAGGGAATTTTTAAGCTCCAAATCTATAAATAGGCCCAAATTTTTAAAAAGGGTGGTGGTGGTGGTGAATGTATGTGTGTAAAGAAATAGTAACTGAATACATAAATACAGAGCAACAAAGAAAGTAAGTGTGAAAAACTAAAAACCATTATTATACCAAAGGCTATATATACTCTAGCTTATTTGCCAATCCGGCGGCTAGAAGGATGACTCTAGGAGGAAGGTGCAGTGCTAGCATATGCTAGATGAGCTCCAGGAGGAGAGAGCTGATTTCATCTTACTCATTCACTACTACAACCCCAGGTCCCAGTACCACTCCTGGCAACAAGCTGAGGTTCCACATATCCAGCTTCAGAAGAGGGTCTGAACTTAAATAATGAGACATACAGTGTTTCCCTACTATTTATGTAACAGGAGTCTTACTAAGGGCAGGATGAATTTTTCACACATGTGAACTTGGTATTTAACTGAGTGGAAGCTGTGTACAGAAGTATAATCATATCTAAAACGAATATAGCAAAAGTTGGTTTGTCTGATTCTCAAGTGGTACTCCTTGGTACATGAGAAGGCTGTTTGCCAATGAAACTGAAGGCTTAGGGAGCAAGTTCAGTCAGAAAAACACTGGCAACTACCAATCCCCTAACAATGATTCAACTTCTTATGCAAACATAACGAAAGAAAATCTAATCAATGGAAATTATACCTACAAAAGGTACTTAATGGCATATATGCAAAATTACACAATATGCTTTAAAAATACCACGCATGGAACCCCAATACACACCAGGAAAACACTCAGTCTGTTAACTGTATTCTTATGGAAGTATATCTGATGAAGAACTGACATGAGTGCTAATAATGATGTGCTCTGCCTTAGGTCTATTCAAAATTCAGCCTGGGCCAGGTGCAGTGGCTCATGCCTGTAATCCCAGCACTCTGGGAGGCAGAGGTGGGCGAATCACCTGAGGTCAGGAGTTTGAGAACAGCCTGGCCAACATGGTGAAACCCCATCTCTACTAAACACACAAAAATTAGTTGGGGGACCTGGCACGCACCTGCAATCCCAGCTACTCGGGAGGCTAACGCAAGAGAATCACTTGAACCGGGGAGGCAGAGGTTGCAGTGAGCTGAGATCGTGCCACTTGCACTCCAGCCTGAGTGACAGAGTGAGACTGTCTCTAAAATACAAGTAAACAAAAAAAACAGCCTGTGGGTTGGCCTTCCGCACTGACTGGGTCTGGTTTAATATTATAAGCTGAATGATCAGGAATGCTGGTTAGGAAGAGACACAAATCCTGAAAATAAAATAAGTTGTTCTTTTCTTGGCGTTACTATCTTTCTTAGTCCTAAGGTGCTACACTTTTGATTTTTAAAAAAATTAATAACCCTAGTATTCCTCAAATGTCACACAATCGAGGTAAGAGCTGGGGTGGAAACTTAAGTTATTATAATAATAGTTATAATTATAATAATAATTATAATTAATAGTTATTAATTTTTTGGTCACTGTTTTTCTACCTGAATGTGGACAGATCACCATCTCTGATAATCTGGCTTGAGTTTCCTCTCTCTGAAAGAGTTACAGATTCACATGTATTTCAGGAGAAGGCTGAGAAGGAACAAAGATACATGTAATGCTCCCTTACAGAAAAGTGGCCATATTACCATGAAGAACATTTAAAACAAAGGCTTCTTCAGGGACGTCTTCCTTAGCCTCCTTCCTCTTCCTTAGCCTCCCACTAGCTTGAGTCATCCTTCTAAGGCTTTCCTTCACAGCATTAATCACAATTGCAATAATTTGAGTAATTAGGAATATTTACCTACCCCAACTAGACTGTATCTCCAGGAGGACAGGGAGTTTATCATCAATAAAATGAGCCCCCAGCACCTAGCATAAGGCTGTCAATTCTTGTTGTATATGTAAATAAATGAAGGAGCACTTTGGAAGTCAAAAGTTAACCATGGGGAAGTAATCACTTGAAAATGTTTCATCAACAAAATGTGTATTCCCATGCTCGAAATCTGAAAGTAGAAGCTTTTAGGGGTTCTCCTTTTTTCACAGACTAGTAAGAGGCAGGAAGAGCGTACGAAGAAGAGAATACTCACTGGTGGTGGCTTCTTTCTCATCTCAAATATGCGTGTGGCACCAAAACTGAGTGAAGCAATAGTGGGGCACCTCCCTAGTGAGGGTTCATCATCACTGTGCCAGTCCACACTGTCCTTCTCATTGCGGTAAAGATTGCAGAGTAAGGAGTTGAAGGTGTGGCCAGTGTTCTCTTCAATGCGGTTCTTTAGTGTGCGCAGCACAGGATGCCACTGCGATCCACAGACCAAGAAAAGGGCAGAGACAGTCGCATAGCACACAAAATGGCAGCCGCGTGGAAAAACAGAAAGAAAGGGCAAAATCAGCCAAGTTATAACCAGGGCATGAAATAAGCAAACCATTTGGAATGCAACAAACAGAAGGCAAGAAAAGTAGTTAATTCCCTCCCATCGTTTCTATTTTGAAGCAAGTTGATCTCTGCAATGTTATAAAAGTACTAAATTTAGTGCAGCAATATCATGAGGACAAGAATCTATCTATCTATCTCATCCTTTCCATGTTAAATACATGGCCTTTGCAAAAAAGCAAATATCAGTATCTTCAGGGCAGCGACCTTGGTAAGTCATTAAGGTGGTAAGTGGAGCAGCAAAGCTGATATGTCACTAGGTAGTCAGCAGACCCAGACTAAAGCCTGAAGACTGGAAAAACTTTCTTGCTGGGTGGCCCTCTGTTCGTTCTATTCCTGTTTTATCTTGATTGGGAGAACTGCTTTTTAAAAATGATCTTTAATATTTCCAGAGTGGCTAACTTCCTAAAAACATAACCTGAAGAGTAAAAACATTCTTTTCTAGAGAATGAGAATCATGATATGCTCTTGACAAGTGTACGAGACATCAACTACAGAAGACAAACAGGTTCCATGGACCTGCCTCCTGGGCACTGGTTTCACTGATGTAATTCATATTTGGAACTGTCTTGCTACGTATACTACAGGAAGCGATGACCCCTGACCTTAGATTGTACTTGAGAACTACAAACAACATAGCTTATATTGATTCTTGCTAGAATTCTGTCTTTTCTCCCAGAAATCTCGAGGACTTTACAAAGCTTCCTTTAGAACAGTGGTTCTCAAACTTTACATGAGAAATTATTGAGGAGCCCAAATAACTTTTGTTTATATGGGTTATGGCCATCAGTTTTTACCATATTTAAAATTGAAACTGAAAAAATTTTCAACTACTGGTTAATTCATTTAAAATGCAATGACAGGTCAGGCACCATGGCTCATGCCTGTAATCCCAGCACTTTGGGAGGCCGAGGCAGGTAGATCACGAGGTCAGGAGTTCAAGACCAGCCTGGCCAATATGGTGAAACCCTGTCTCTACTAAAAATACAAAAATCAGCTGGGCGTGGTGGCATGCGCCTGTAGTCCCAGCTACTCAAGAGGCTGAGGCAGAAGAATCACTTGAACCCGGGAGGCAGAGGTTGCAGTGAGCCAAGATTGTGCCACTGCACTCCAGCCTGAGTGACAAAGCGAGAGTTCGTCTCAAAAAAAAAAAAAAAAAAAAATTAAATTAAAATTTTAAAAAATGCAATGACAAATCCATTACATGTTAACATCAACATTTTAATGAAAAATAACTATAATTTCCAATACAAATAACTGAATAATTGATGAGAAGGGTGACATCCTTTTGCAAATCTTTTTAATATCTAACTTAATAGAAGAGAGCTGATTCTCATATTTGTTTCTGTATTCAATCTGTTAAAATAGGTC
Organism: Colobus angolensis palliatus; assembly: GCF_000951035.1. Lineage (NCBI taxonomy): Eukaryota > Metazoa > Chordata > Mammalia > Primates > Cercopithecidae > Colobus > Colobus angolensis. The sequence continues at coordinate 945,305 of NW_012119710.1, read as the reverse complement.
ACTTTTATTGAAGTATATGAAGGAAATTGGCTTCTCATAGGTATGTAGTTCACAGCCTTTTCAAATAATTGTAGATATTCTTCTTTGATATTATACCAAAACTCAACAAGTGCTGGTTTCTTTTTTCTTTTTTCTGAGACCACGTCAATCTTTTAATTGGTATAGAAACTACTCTTATTTCAAGAGAGCCCTTGTGCTCTGGTTTGATTTTGTGTACAACATATACAAAATCTATGGCTATTGAGTTAAAGTAGGATCAGAGTTAAAACCACCTGCCAAGATAGTTTTGGGATGAAATGACTACATTTACCATCTGGAGAGCTATTTGCTGTCTAGAGGTGAGAGGAGTCTGTACAATGTCACCACTGGGCGGGAGGGTGGAGCTGGCTGTCCGAGGAGGGGCAGCCATCCCCTCTGCACACTAAGCGAAGGTGTCGCGGCACTATCTGGAAACCATGGAGCTGGAGTGGGACTGGCTGGAGGAGGTGGTGGCGTGCTCAACTGGGAGAAGCCACTGTGGCTGGACTCCAGGCTCGTCATGGAACCTCTGAAACCCTCAGAGCCTATCACCTTGGTGTAGTACATCACTTTACAGTTGTGCGAAGAGATCTGCAGGGACGCGAGCACATCATCCACCTGAGGCAGGCTACTGGCGGTGTACGCGGGCATGCTGTGGAATTTCTACTGCAGGATGTAAAGGCCCGGCCACCTGGTCACATGGGAGCCTTGCACACCTTCTCCTTCTTTACAGATCAGAGGCAACTCCACCATGCTGCAGTTGCGGCCTCGCTGCCAGACTGTGTCTATGAGCTGCACATTGTCCCCACCTGGAGAGGTGGGGCCCCCAGGGAGTCCTTTTTGGGTGGCTGTGGCGACCTCTTAGAGTGATAGATGTTAAAGACAATGTCCCCTTTGTACACGTCGAAATTCCAAGTGATGACTGAAGAGGCATCCACAATCTGAATGAGAATCTTGTGTGGGGCTCCTTTGAAGATGCTTGCAGACTGGTAGACAGTCTCAGTTCAAGCTTGAAGTCTTCATTCTCCAGCTCCTCCACGGTCCAGTACAGAGATATAGGGACCAGTCCACCCTCTGGCACTTTGCACATGCACTTTCCACTCAGGAAATCTGGAATAATCTGTCAATGTAATCCAGCAGGCCTCCAGGGCCCTGGTAGTCATTTCCTGCATAAATGAGGAATTTCTTTCTGGTGTTGTCATCAATAAATGGACTAATTGGTATCCAGAGCACAGGAAATACCCTGGGTGCCCGCAGGATGAGAAGTCGGCTCAGTCTCTCAGGGTAATTGGCCTTCACCACCTCGATGATCCACCACAGCGCTTTGACATCAGGTATCCACAAGTGGCGCATGTTCAGCCCTTCCAAGTCCACCAGGCAGGTCCATGAGCTGATATGCCAAATAAAGACTTCTATATTCTCTTCACATCGCCTTAGCCCTTCTTCATTTATGGAGAGGATGTATCTCAGCAGGGCTTCCTCCCCAAACACTCTCACCAAGCCATTGGTGTCCATCTGCCCCAGCCTGAGCATGCAGAGGGGCCGCCCATCTTTGTTGTAATGATGCCAGCCTCCCGTGTAGTAATCCTGAAGGAACCAGTGGAGAGGTCCAGGTAGCAAGAACGTAGTCTACCTAGTGCTGCTTCCTCTATGTCAAAGATTGACAAATGATCTCTCTGGCTTTGTCAATATTAAAATCCTGTGCACGCAGGAACTGAAGAATATGCTCATCTTTTGGAATTTTGCCCTTGTTGGTCTCCTGGAGCCACCAGTGAAGTCTAATGAGAAAGCTCTCCTGCAGCGAAGTCAAATTGCCCAGGTATCTCTTGATGTAGTTGGCATCTACATCATTTGTCATCAGGGGTGCCCACCACGGGCTCAGGTGCACCGGGGCTGCTGAGGGCATCACCACTCAGTCCCTTCTTGAGGGCAGCATCTGGGATGATGACGGCCATGGACGCTGTTTGTTTCTTGCAGGATGACGAAGATGTCTCTAAAGAGGGCGTGATGGAAGGCGGAGTCCAACAGGGCACAAAGGTTATGCGTTCTTCTTCTAAATGACGAAGGTAGTATTCAATGATTTCCTTTCCTTTTTAAATGTTGCTGGTATATTGTTTCATTGTAATTTTTTTCCAGGGTACTTTCAAAATCAAAGAAAGATTTAATAACTAAACTTGAAGACTATTCAAAACAGGTCCAATCTTCATTTTCAGGGTGAATGGTGTAGCGATTGGAAAATGTTTCATTAAGAGCCTCAATATGCAAAGTACGCTCCCAAGAATTCAGTGAGTTCTTCTGGACGAAATAAATGTAATCAAATCCTGCAATGTTCTTCAGCAGTCTTTGTGCACCTACATCCAGCTTGCAGCACCTTTGAATGACATGAATAGCCCCATCTTCACTCTTGAATTCATTCACAGTGTCACTGCCCACAAACATCAGAATCAAAGGACACATAGGGAACCTCCTTTCATAGGCAGTCATAATAATTCGAAGGGGTATTTGTACACCCTCACTGCTGACTGGTATTTTTGCGCCATGATTGTAATACAACAGCAATCCTTTCACACCTGTCTTGCCAAAGATAATCATTAAGAATGGTATTTTATATGCAGCCATAAAAAAGGATGAGTTTGCGTCCTTTGTAGGGACATGGATGCAGCTGGAAACCATCATTCTTAGCAAACTATCACAAGAAGAGAAAACCAAACACCGCATGTTCTCACTCATAGGTGGGAACTGAACAATGAGATCACTTGGACTCGGGAAGGGGAACATCACACACTGGGGCTTATCATGGGGAGGAGGGGAGGGGGGAGGGATTGCATTGGGGAGTTATACCTGATATAAATGATGAATTGATAGGTGCTGACGAGTTGATGGGTGCAGCACACCAACATGGCACAAGTATACATATGTAACAAACCTGCACGTTATGCACATGTACCCTAGAACTTAAAGTATAATAAAAAAAAAAAAAAAAAAAGAATGGTATTTTAGGCCGGGTGCAGTGGCTCAAGCCTGTAATCCCAGCACTTTGGGAGGCCGAGACGGGTGGATCACGAGGTCAGGAGATCGAGACCATCCTGGTCTACACGGTGAAACCCCGTCTCTACTAAAAATACAAAAAACTAGCCGGGCGAGATGGCGGGCGCCTGTACTCCCAGCTACTCGGGAGGCTGAGGCAGGAGAATGGCGTAAACCCGGGAGGCGGAGCTTGTAGTGAGCCGAGATCGCGCCACTGCACTCCAGCCTGGGCGGCAGAGCGAGACTCCGTCTCAAAAAAAAAAAAAAGAATGGTATTTTATGCTGAACATGGTGAGAGGATATTCAAACATACAAAAACTGAATATCCTCAAGGAGCCCAAAGTCTAGCTCTTGTCAGAAAGGCTGGGCCTGGGAATGTGGGGTGGCAAGGGGCACTCTTACCAACGGCTCTGTGGGGCAGTCATGGTTCCACTAACAAGCGCTGACTTCTTAAAAGTTAATTGCAATATGGAGTTGGAAACCATATCAAACTTTTCATATTATTTTATATACAAAGCCACTGTCAGCCGAGGCAATAAAGTGAGACCCCTCTCTACAAAAAATAAGCCAGGCACAGTGGCACCTTTGTGGTCCCAGGTACTTGGGAGGCTGAGGCAGGAGGATCACTTGAGCCCACGAGTTCAAGGCTGCAGTGATCTAAGATTGAGCCACTGTGCTCACTCCAGCCTGGGCAACACCTGAACAAGACCCTGTGTCTCTAAAATAAATGCTTTAAATAAAAAAATAATAATAATAAAGCCATTGCTCCAGCCTGCACTTTGAATAAATCTTTAACCTTGCATGGTTTTGTAACATCAACCACTGGTCATCTGGAAAATATTAGTTCACTAAGTTATACAGATCTTCTAAAAGGTGACACATTTCACATTTCATTATACAACAACAAAAAATTCTCATCCAACAGTATTACCACTGATCTCAGCAGAAAAGCCTAAATAATGGGAAGAAGTCAGGCTCAAAGTGGTTGTGATGGTTAATATTGAGAGTCAACTTGATTGGACTGAAGGATATAAAGTATCCTGGGTGTGTCTGTGAGGGTACTGCAAAAAGAGATTAACATTTGAGTCAGGGGGCTGGGGAATGTAGACCCACCCTTAATCTGGTGGACACAATCTTATCGGCTGCCAGCAAATATAAAGCAGGCAGAAAAATGTGAGAAGGAGAGACTGGTCTAGCCTCCCAGCCTACATCATTCTCCCGTAGTGGGTGCTTCCTGCCCTCAAACATCGGACTCTAAGTTCTTCAGTTTTGGGACTGGGACTGGCTCTCCTTGCTCCTCAGCTTGCAGACAGTCTATTGTGGGACCTTGTGATTGTGTAAGTTAATACGTAATAAACTCCCATATATATATGTATATATGTATATGTATCATCCTATTAGTTCTGTCCCTCTAGAGAACCCTAATAGTGGCGGATACCAGTTTTCCAAAATTCTAATTTTTGCTTGAAAACTCAACTTTTATCATTAGTAAAAAATCTTGTCCATTGTTTTCCTTGAAGTGACATTCACGTCACTCATTTATGAGGAAATGTCTGCCAAATACTCAAGTGTGAATAACCACAGTCGGTCTGCTGGTTGTATTTTAAGTAAAAACAATCCACAACAAAAGTAGCTAGTTCAGCTTACAGCTCAAACAATCAAACTTCAGTTTGTAGCAGGAGTGCTTTAGGTATACTTTTAATTTCATCAAGAAGACTATTCGGAAGACACATACTCAAAGACCAAGATTTAATAAAAGGAATAACGTTTCATCAACAGACATTCTTAAATGAAACTGGCATTTTTAGAAGTTTACATTGGAAGGGCATGATGATGATTAACACAATGACTACTAGTACAGTTTGGTGACAATGGCTTGATTCATGCTAAGGCGCTGGCAGCTTTATCCACCATTACCATCAGTGCAAACCCAACATAGTGAAAATACCATATGGACTTAGTATTATTATGAAAAGAGTTTTACTTGTAGATTCCCAAAAAAGGTTTCATGAACCCTCACCAGGGATCTACAGATTATACTCTAAGAACTGCTACTTTAGGGAACTCCTTGAATGTGAATTGTATTAGTCTGTTCTCATGCTGCTAATAAAGATATACCCGAGACTGGGTAATTTACAAAGAAAAAGAGGTTCAATGGACTGACAGTTCCACATACCTGGGGAGGCCTCACAATCAAGGCAGAAGGCAAAGGAGGAGAAGCAAAGTCACATCTTACATGACAGCAGGCAAGAGAGCGTGTGCAGGGAACTGCCATTTATAAAACCATCTGATCTCATGAGACTTATTCACTGCCATGAAAACAGTAAGGAGGAAACTGCCCCCATGATTCAGTTATCTCCACCTGGCCCCATCCTTGACACACGGGGATTATTACAATTCAAGGTGAGATTTGCATGGGGACACAGCCAAACCATACCATGTTATGTGTTTCATAGTGAGGAAACAGATGTTCAGCAAAGGAAAGACTATTACTGTTACTATTAAGTATATCCCATGGTTGTCAGGTAAAACTGCCAGGGAAGCTTACATAATCACTCAGCTTTACCCTGAGGTGAAAACCATGGTTAAAGATGGAATTCCTTGTTGTGGATATTACATTATAATATTATATTCTAAGCAGAGGATTTTAAAAAATAAACAGCAAAAGTAACAAATAGTAGGCTAACGGAACACCTGCAGAGACTCAGGAAGCCTCTGGCAGTTGGAAGTTTCTGTATCTCTTGTTCTCCTTTTTATTATGGTAGAAAAACACATAACATGAGATCCACCCTCATAAAACAAAAATATTAAATTAACCTTTATTCAAGAGAATAAATTCAAAAGTGAAATTCCAATAACAATGTCAGCAGGCTGTATTTCCTATTTACTTTACAGTTTTAAATTTATCTTCATAGAGATAAAGATCAGATGCTAGAATTACACACTTAACAAGAAAAATAAGAATGTAAAGGAGGAAGATAGGTTTTTTTCCACAATGTCACCGAGAATCTAATTAGCACTTCCCTGACTTGCTTAGGGACTGAGTACTGAGATAACATAAAGTTTGCGTTATGTTTCTAAGTAGGTATTTTTTTTTTTCTGGGTTATTTTTGGTACTGAAATGGAGAGAAAGGAAGAAAAAGGGGGATAATGAACTAGAGGATTAATTTAGACTCTCCAACCAATACTCTATATACAGATGCCTCAGAACTGAATGTCTAAATTAAAATTCAGCATTATCTCACTGTTCAGTGAAGACATTTTATCCTTAAAAGACATTTTAGGAAAAGAATACAAAAAATATGAATCACAGAAGTGAAAGGACCTATTCAGTGGATTTCAAACAGCATTGTATAGAGTTCTAGGTACCTCAGAGGTAACTGGGTCTACAGGAGAAGAAAGGAGAGGTCAAGTTGGTGGGACTCCCAGCCAGTCAAGGCTCTGATCTGTTTTATACACTGGGCTCATATGAGATTTAGTTTGAACAAAAACTAAAACAAGTTAAAAAACCCATGACTGAAATTGCTCCTTTTGTATGGGATATTAAGCTTCAGGTAATGACAATTTTTAAACTAAACAAGTAACCCCAACATATATATATACACACATTAGTGAATCCACCTTTAAAAAAATCTGAGAGGTCAGGGTGTGGCCGATAATCACAACTATTCAAGGAAGCTGAGGCAGGAGGATCACTTGAGCCCAGGTGTTCAACACCAGCCTGGGCAACATAACAAGACCTTATATCTAAATTTAAAATGAACGTAAATAAAAATCTGAAAAAGGGCACCACTTTTTTGTTCAAGATAGTATACAAATGAACTAAATATATTACCAATAAAGACAAAGTTATGAGCCAGCCAAATCCGAATTAAAGAATTCTAATTTGACCACATTAATAGCCAACAAGAGGGCTGTTTGAATAAGCTATGGCACACATAGATTACAGAATACTGTACAGTGATTAAATATGATGTTGTAGAAGAGTAGTGATAACATGTTAATGATACACAGTTAAATGAAATGCTATATATACACATATATACTGTATATGTATATATGTACGAATACACACATATGTATATATGTACATATACACACATATGTACGTGTGTATACACATACATACATACGTGTATATATACATACATATACACGTGTATATACACATGTATATATATATTTGAATGACAGAGTCTTGCTCTGTCTCCCAGGCTGGAGCACAGTGGTGTGATCATAGCTCACTGTAACGTCAAACTCCTGGGCTCAAGCAATCCTCCTGCCTCCACCCAGCTAATTTTTAAATTTTTGTAGAGAAGGCATCTCGCGATGTTGTCCAGGCTGGTTATGAACTCCTGGCCTCAAGCGATCCTTCCACCTTGGCCTCCCAAAGTGTTGGGATTATAGACATGCGCCACCACACCTGGCCTACTTTATTATTACAGAAAAAAAGATTCTCTAGGTATATTTGTCTAAAATAACAAGACTGGAACCAAAACATTGGGCAGAATTATCAAGAATTTTAATATTCTTCATGTTTATCTGCAGTTTCTAAGTTTTCAATAAGCACATACTACTAACATTAAAAAAAAAAAAGATTATCATAAATTCTTTTTTTTTTTTTTTTTTTTTTTTTTTGAGACGGAGTCTCGCTCTGTCACCCAGGCTGGAGTGCGGTGGCGCAATCTCGGCTCACTGCAAGCTCCGCCTCCCAGGTTTAGGCCATTCTCCTGCCTCAGCCTCCCGAGTAGCTGGGACTACAGGCGCCCGCCACCTCGCCCGGCTAGTTATTTGTATTTTTTTTAGTAGAGAAGGGGTTTCACCGTGTTAGCCAGGATGGTCTCGATCTCCTGACCTCGTGATCCACCCGTCTCGGCCTCCCAAAGTGCTGGGATTACAGGCTTGAGCCACCGCGCCTGGCCTATCATAAATTCTTTTGAAGAGTTGTCAAAATGTTGCCAAAGTGTCAGACAACAAGAGGCTACTTTACTCAGCAGATCCTATGTGCGTTGTGTTTATTCCCACCGGTTCTTAACCACGGGCAATTTTACCCCCCAGCAGATGTTTACCAATGTCTTGAGTTGGTTTTGGTTGTCACAACTGTGAGGGGTGCCGCTGGCATCTAACAGGTGGAGGTTATGGATACTGCTAAACATCCTACAACGCAAAGGATAGACCCACAAGAAAGAATTATCCAGCCCAAATGGCAATACTACTGAGGCTGAGAAATCCTGTTCTAAAAGCGAATGAGAAAGAACTTCCCCACAGCCCATTTAATCCTCAAATTCTCTGCCATGACTACTAACAAGACGATAAATTAATTCTGACAGAAACAAGGAAAGCAGGCTCTGTTGGACTGGCCTAATTCCATTATCTCCATGTTTCAAAATCAACCTCAGATATAAAGGTTCTTGGCACTTCCCCGGCTCACATTGTAAATGAAGCCCTCGAAACCAAAGCATGCAGCTATCTCCTTATGTGAACAGGCCATGTTCCCTTGATCAATGCTTTCTCCCTGAACATTTTAGTAAATTGGTAGCTTGCAATTACACATTTCTAGAAGCTCTGAAATCTGTCACATTTCTGTGTATCCCAATGCCATAAGCAAAACTCCATTTTCTTCAAAGCCTCTTTCAATAAAACATAACATTATTTGCCAAAGGCAAGATTCCAAGAACTAAACAGGGAGCTATTTCTTGGACCTTAACTGTGTCCCCTGGATGAGCTTAATTTATATACTAGAATATCTTCGTCTACTTTCATGGAAATTTTTTAAAAGCAAAAGCAGCAGCAGAAACAAGCCAAAGCGTAATCAGATGGAAGTCTGAGAACTGCAGCCATAGAATAAATACAAAGTTAACAAGAAAAACACCAGATTTTTTTCACAAATAGCAAAAGAGCCTGAGAAACAGAAAAAGACATATTGACCTCACTCGTCAGTCATAAGGACTCAGCCCCACAGCAAATGCATACCAGTGTGTACACAGAAGGATTACAGCCAGAAAAGCTTGGGAAAGAGGGATATTAGGAGAAGAAATAGTTCATTTTCCTGAAATCCTAGACTCTGGTTCAGGTTACTCTAGTTCTAGTTTTTTCTCATCCTCTAGCTCATCTATGGATCAAAAGCACATGAAGGATGACAAGCACAAAGACTCAATGTTTCAACCCAGAGAGGTGTTTTGAACTAGGAACCAGCATGCATCTCTGCAAGGTAATCTGCTGTTATTTTATAGCACTCAACACATAGTATATAGTCTATAAAACCATACCAATGACAATATTTTGACATACGTGAGGATTTGGTTCCATAGTGATTCTTGAATAAGTGTAAGGAAGTTCTCCATACCATGCTGTAAGTCTCGGTTGCTGATAAGTTATATCTAAGAAAGAAAATACAGGCCTTTGAAACGGTTTAATACTATTTAAGGTGTTACTACTGAGTGCCAACTCTGTGCCTTGCAATGTGCTATGAGAAATACAAAGGAAAAGAAAGAATGGGCTCTGACCCAAAGTTCCACCTTCACAGAAGATATGGGACTTGACAAGTAGAATGAACAAGAGAAACCACTACGTTGGCAGACACTGCATGGGCAAAGGCTCTGAGATCAGAGAATGTGAGTGACTTGCTTGTATTAGTGATGACATAAACAAGAGAGGGCAAAGAGTCACACTGGGGAACAGTGGGGCTCAGACTAGGGACGGTCTCAAAAAGCAGAATAGTGAGCCTGAACCCCTGTCTGCAGAAATTTGTGTCACCAACATCCATATGAGAAACAAGACAAACTGCTCATTCATGTGTCCAATGTTGTGTAAACCTTTTTGATTCAAAGGAGGAAAAAGTGTCCTGACCAACTGTAGCATGCAGTTGATTTTCGTCAGAAGGCTTTGATGTTCCAATTTATAGAAGCAGTTATCCATAGATCTACTCTTTTTCCCACAACTGGTATAACCACAACAATAAGAACAATAATAATAATAATAATAGCAGCAGCTAACACTCACTGAAGGCTTACTACGTACCAGGCAATCTTGTGTTATCTCATTTTATTAACACAGCAACCTTATAAGGTAGACAGTATTATTAGTTTAATTTTACAGATAAGAAAACCAGGGATCAGAGAGTTACTTAACTGTAATTTGCTTAAAATTAACAACTACTTTGAATGAAAGAGCCAACAATCAAAGCCATGTCTGTCACCAAAAGCCCTGCTGCAGAAACTGCGGGAGTTGAGAGAAGGCTGTCCCGAAGGCTGAGAGAAAGCTGACTCCCATTCTGATGCATGAGTAACAGAAATGAAGCCAGTACAGTTGGCCTTTCGTATCTGTGGGTTCCACATTCACCATGATCAAAAATACTCAAACCATGGATCAAACACACACACAAAATATATAAAAATTAAAAATAACAATACCATAGATGAAAAATACTAAAAAAAATACAAAAATTAAAAATAACAATACCACAATAAAAACAGTATAACAACTATTTACATATCACTTACATTGTATTAGGTATTATAATGATTTAAAGGATACTAGGCCGGGCGCGATGGCTCAAGCCTGTAATCCCAGCACTTTGGGAGGCCGAGACGGGCGGATCACGAGGTCAGGAGATCGAGACCATCCTGGCTAACACGGTGAAACTCTGTCTCTACTAAAAAATACAAAAAAACTAGCTGGGCGAGGTGGCGGGCGCCTATAGTCCCAGCTACTCAGGAGGCTGAGGCAGGAGAATGGCGTGAACCCGGGAGGTGGAGCTTGCAGTGAGCTGAGATCCGGCCACTGCACTCCAGCCTGGGAGACAGAGCAAGACTCTGTCTCAAAAAAATAAATAAATAAAATAAAGGATACTAGAGGATGTGCATAGGTTATATGCACATACTCTGATAGTTTTTTTTTTTTTTTTTTTGAGATGGAGTCTCGCTCTATTGCCAGGCTGGAGTGCAGTGGCGTGATTTTGGCTCACTGCAACCTCCGTCTCCCGGATTCAAGCAATTCTCCTGCCTCAGCCTCCCGGAGTAGCTGGGACTACAGGTGCGCACCACCATGCCCAGCTAATTTTTGTATTTTTAGTAGACATGGGGTTTCACCGTGTTGGCCAGGATGGTCTCGATCTCCTGACCTCGTGATCCACCTGCCTCGGCCTCCCAAAGTGCTGGGATTACAGGTGTGAGCCACCATGCCCAGCCACTATGATAGTTTTTATAAAAGGATTTGAGCATACATGAATCCTGGAACCAATCCCCTGTGGATACTGAGGGACAACTATATATACTTTGCCTCTTTACAGAAAATTTAAATTCACTCAATGTGCCAGAAAGAAAATTCTATGCTGGAGCACAGACGCCCCCCAGTGACCGCCTGTGGTATAACAGGCACTGTTGGCTTGTGGATGCCCACAGAGATTCAGGTTCCAACTCAGGTAACAAACCACTGTGTCACTTTTACAAGCTCAGGAGAGTACAGATGCTGAAGCTAGAGGAGACTGGACTCTCCTGGTGAAAGTTAAAGAATACAAAGTCAGCAAGGAGTGTGAAAGAATGTATGCAAAATGGGATCAGAAAAAAAGAAAGCTCTCTAAGTTTCTATGAAGAAAGTAAAAAGTTGGCACCATTTGAAGCAACAGTCAGTGAACAAACACAAAAGGAGGTAAGTATATGAGCCATAGTTCAGCCAACCAAATTTCCTTTGGTTCCTTGAACTCTCACCTCTATCCTCTTGCCATGTTCTCTCTGATCTCTGGGCCTTCCACCTGCTGTTTCTCCTGCCTGGAATACTTTTCCCTGTCCTTTCTGGCTAATTCTACTTTCTTAGGATCTCAGGTTTTGAATTTCTGTTTAAGACTAGCTAAGCAGAGGCGATGGTATTAGGAAACATTCCAGAGAGGGAGAACACGCAGCACCAACTGTGACCTCTGGGGTCTGCTTACCCTCTCTGATGCCGGTCCTCTGTTTCCAGGGAACATCTTGACAAAGCTGTTCCAATATCCAGTCAGCTTCTTTTACGTCAACAAAGCCAGGATACAAACAGACCCTGCGTGTAGAATGAACCATTGTTAACCAAAGAACATGGAAAAGATAAGTTAGACTCTAAACGTTAGTGGAAACAGTTAATCTGGATGCAGCCTCTAATGGGTAGATGAAATCATCTTACCACAGCTCCCACAGCAAGCAGAGCCTAACATCACCCAGGTCATGAGGCTCCATACGTAAAATAAGTTCCTTTCATGTTGGGACAAATAAAAGAGGCAATGAAGGATAAAGAGATGATAGGTAAGGGCTTTTATAGATCATAATTCAAACACTACTCCAGTACCGCTTAGCTGTGAAGCCCTGGGCAAGTTACTGAACCTCTCTGAACTTGGGTTTTCTCATCTGTAACCTGAGATGACATCAACCTCATAGGTTCACTGTGAAGAGTAAATAGAATAAGGCTGGGTGCAGTGGCTCATGCCTGTAATCTCAGCACTTTGGGAGGCTGAGGCGGGCGGATCACCTGAGGTCAGGAGTTTGAGACCAGCCTGACCAACACGGTGAAACCCCGTGTCGACCAAAAATACAAAATTAGCTGGGTGTGGTGGTGCACACCTGCAGTTCCAGCTACTTGGAAGGCTGAAGCAGGAGAATCGCTTGAATCCGGGGGCGGAGGTTGCAGTGAGCCAAGATCACACCACTGCACTCCAACCTGGGCTACAAGAGCAAAACTGCGTCTCAAAA
>NW_012119710.1:907836-932239 GCF_000951035.1 Colobus angolensis palliatus | reverse complement strand
GTGAGCCAAGATCACACCACTGCACTCCAACCTGGGCTACAAGAGCAAAACTCCGTCTCAAAAAAAAAAAAAAAAGAATAACTAATAAAATGCCTGGCCCTGTTTTATTTAAACAATTGGTAGTCTTCTGAGACTACACTAATTCCAGGGAAAGCTAGAGCTCATTATGACTGTATCAAAATAAACATAGCTAATGAGGGTTCTTTCTCCCACTGAATATGTGTTTATTTCAACAATGCCAACTCAGCTCAAAATAATTTTGGATATCTTTCTTAAGACATCTTCTGAAAGCCCACGGAAGATTCTCTTAAACTGTCTTGGTAGCAAATCTTCACTCTTTGAAGGTGCATCTGATTTTCTGAAAGAGCCAAAGCTTACCTGAAGCCATACCTAGTTAACAGTAAGATATGACCAAAATGACAAAACTGGTTTGAGTGACTTGCTTTAAAAGAAAAGTTCCAAAAAGGGTTATAACCATGGCAGAGCCATTGTTTCAGCAGAAGCTCTTAAGAAATTCATTTAGACGTGTAAGTTCTAATATATTTGTTTTAAATGTCTCATTATTTTTTAGTGACAATTAGTACACTCAAGCATTAAGGTGATTTTAATGTTTCAATGTTTTTAAAACAATGACTAATGCCTAATATACCCTAAATAGTATATGTTTAACTACTGAAATCTACTCTAGGCCAGGTATGGTGGCTCACGCCTGTAATCCCAACACTTTGGGAGGCCAAGGTAGGCAGATCACTTAAGCCCAGGAGTTCAAGGCCAGCCTGGGCAATATGATGAAACCCCATCACTACCAAAAAAAAAAAAAAATACAAAAATTAGCCAGGTGCGGTGGCACACACCTGTAGTCCCAGCTACTCAGATGCTGAAGTGGGAGGGTGGCTTGAGCCCAGGAGGCAGAGGTTGTAGGGAGCTGAGATCGTGCCACTGCACCCCAGACTGGGCGACAGAGCCAGACCCTGTCTCAAAAACAAAAAGACAACAAAAAAAGAAATTTACCCTAGTGTAGCAATATGTAATATTATATTCAATAATATATAATATGTAATATACATGAAATACAATAATAATATAATGTAGCACTCACAGCACAGAAGTCCAGGCTAGACCAACTCTAATATCAAGTTACTATGTGGCACTAGGAAAAAATATTCAGGCCGGGCACGGTGGCTCACACCTGTAATCCCAGCACATTGGGAGGCTGAGGCAGGTGGATTAACTGAGGTCAGGAGTTGAGACCAGCCTGACCAACATGGTGAAATCCCATCTCTACTAAAAATACAAAAAAATTAGCTGGGCTTGGTGGCACATGCCTGTAATCCCAGCTACTTGGGAGGCTGAGGCAGGAGAATCTCTTGAACCTAGGAGGCGGAGGTTGCAGTGAGCCAAGACAGCACCATTGCACTCCAGCCTGGGCTAACAAGAGCAAAACTCCGTCTTGAAAAGAAAAAAGAAAAAATATTCAATCTTCCTAGGTCTCATTTCCTCATCTAAAAAACTGGGGAAGTAATAGCTATGATATCTGACAGAAAGGTTTGGAACTATATCTGAAAATGTTTTGATGCTAGAAATATTATATAAAAAGGAGATACTATCAAATTTTTGCTCCCCAAGAATTTAAGGGGCAGAAGTTACCTATTTGAAACAAGGGAGTAGACTTTTTTAAACTTTAAGTTTGGGGTACATGTGCAGGTTTGTTATATAGGTATGCTTGTGTCATAGGGGTTTGTTGTACAGATTATTTCATCATGCAGGTGTTAAGCCTAGTGCCCATTAGTTATTTTTCCTGTTCCTCTCCCTCGTCCCACCCTCCACCCTCCGACAAGCCCCAGTGTCTATTGTTCCCCTCTATGTGTCCCTGTGTTCTCAACATTTGGCTCCCACTTACAAGTGAGAACATGCAGTATTTGGTTTTCTGTTCCCACATTAGTTTACTGAGGATAAAGGTCTCTAGCTCCATCCATGTTCCCGCAAAGGACATGCTTTCATTCCTTTTAATGGCTGCATAGTATTCCATAATGTATATGTACCACACTTCCTTTATCTAGGGGAGTAGACTATTTTAAGAGACTATAACTCAGTGATAATTACAGTCACTTCTTGTGAGGATTCGCTTACCTAGATACACCTGTGGGTGACAGGCTGATTTCATACACACCCTCTCTGCTAAAGAAACAAAGGAAATAGACTTGTTAGTTTGAAGCAAAACAATATGCTCTACCCAGTGAAGAGTTATCCTTCCTAACTGCCAAAGTCCTGGCTCACCAAAGTCATTTAATTATGAGAGATGTATAATCCCTACCTTCTTCTACCACTGAGATAAAGGGCAAGATCATGGTATATCATTAACGACACTGGGAATGGAACTGTGACAGGATCAGGCCACGGAGACAAAAACTGGGATAAAACCAATTCTGATTCTACCTCTTTTATTCTGCCCATAATTGAGGCAGATATGGTCCAGGAATCTACTGCCCAAAGAGGGGTCAAATAGAGCACTGCTCTGGAGAATGTGGAATAGGGGATACATTTAACAGGCAGCAAGCACATCTCAGGGCTCTGGGCTTCTGTTGCTTTCAAAAATATACATCTGATGAGGTTCCTCTTCTGATTAAAATCCTTCAATGGCACCCCAAAACTGCATTCAAGGTCCTCATAATGCAGCTCTATCTTCTGACAGCTCCAATAAACTCATCATCCTCTAGCAGCAATCAACTGCTTGGAATCTCCTGAATACACCACTATGTTTCTAACTCCATGTTTTTCAACATGCTGGAATGCCACCCCGTCACCCGGCATCCCCAAACCAATCCACCTTCAGTTATGGTCTCGTGGAAAACTCTAATTCACCTTTCAAAAATCCTAGCTTCAGCATCACCTCCTTTAAACCTTTCCTGACCTTTAATCTAGGCAAATAATATTAACCTCTCATCCTCTGTGTTACCACTAGACCTTAGATACAGTCTATTTTTTCATGATGTACAAGATTACAATTTATCTGATTAAATGTCTATTTCATTTACTAGACAGTGGGGTCCTGAGGTGCAAAGAATAGGTAGGTTATTGTTTCCCAGTGTCTGCACATAGCAGATGGGCAATAAAGGTTTACTGAATTTAATCAAATGTGAAAATGTATAAAGCTGTTGCAAAACTGCCAGGTGGTAAGGCCCATAATGAGAAAAGTGACACAGACTGGATAGGTATATCAAGACAATTGTGTCAGATCCTTCTCAGAGAGAGACACGTTATAGAGAATAATGCGAAGGGGCACTTTTCACATCACTTTCTGTCACGGGAGTTAGTGGTTCATGATCTGAGCTAGGCTTTTAAGTAGACATATGAGTGCCTTTCAGTCAAAATGTAGGCATAGCTGTCACACATATTTACTACATTTTCTCCATGCATTGTCTATAAAGTTTCCCTGAGTATACAGAGAACAAAGGGTTTCAATATGATATATTTTTGGCCCACATTCAGAAATGGCTCACGGAAGACATTTCCGGCTTTTTTTTTTTTAACCTAGCAAACTTTAGATAACCAGAATTAACAGATTCCAGGACCAAGTAGGAATGAGTTCTGTCCTTTTTCTCTGACAATTGCCAGTTTTGGGGGGGCTGAATGTCGCATCTGTAGCTTACAACATGTTTCATGGTTTTGTTTATTCTCCTTATCACCAATGAAGGCACTAACACACTTGTTTTTTAAAAACAACCAAAGGCCTGGCATGGTAGCTCATCCCTGCAATATCAGCACTTTGGGAGGCTGAGGTGGGAGGATCATTTGAGCCCAGGAATTCGAGACCAGCCCAGGCAACATAGGGAGATCCCATCTCTACAAAAAATTGTTTTAAAAATGAGCAAGGCATGGTGGTGTGCGCCTGTGATCCCACCTCAGCTACTCGGGAGGCTGAGGTGGGAGGATCACTTGAGCCTAGAAGATGGAGGCTACAGTGAGTTTTGATTATGCCACTACACTCCAGTCTGAGTAACAGAGTGACAGCCTGTTCCAAAAAACTAAAAAATAATAAACAACCAAAGACTATTAGAACTAGCCTGCGACTTTTTCTAATATATACAAGCCAATCTGCAAGCAGTCAAACAGCATAACAAACAGATTGATCATGGGCAAGAATATATATCTAAATGCTAATTTGCTAAGACAAAAGAATAGTTTCTACTGACAATTTATCTACATCAGATGAAAATTGACAAGCATAAAAAAAGGAGTCAAAGCATCTCTCACCAACTTTGGACAAGAACATTTAGACACAGATCAATATAAGAAGAATGTTTACTATCATTTAAACTGTTCTGGAATAATTACATGGTTTTAATAAATGGACTGTAAGCTCATCTACAGCACTAGCAGCTTTCACAGCATTGCTAGTAAAATGGCAATTAATGGCTTCTCAAAGAACCATGCTTCAATGACTCAGGAAAAATCCCTCTCTGTCTTTGCCTGAGAGGTTTAGCTTACTGTCTACAGCTATCGGTGAAACAGGGCCAGGAAATCTACACGAGTCAAAGTTTAACATATGGCTATCTTTGTTGCATTTTCCATACCATCAGCAAATTCAGAAAGTCTTCTCAAAAGATCAAGTTTAAAGACATTTGAGATGGGAATATCCCAGACTAAAATTAAGACACTTATTGGGCCATTCTCTTCCAGACAGAAAAAACAGTAAGGAAAGATTCCAGTCTCTTCATTTCACTGTGGGCAACAACTACAGGAAGACAGCAAATTACTTACTCAATCACTCGTGGCTCGGGAGCTCTACGTACTACCTGCAAGGAAATAGGCGGATCTTACTTCTGGAATGTTCTTAATCCTCACAGATACTGACTTACCATATCTTCCCATTTCTGGTCAAAATAAAGTTAAAAACTATCTCTTTTCTATTCCAACTTCTCACTAACCCACCAGAGATCCTTGTCTCTGCTCTTCTTATAACTACTTCACATTTGCTAGTAGACAGTAAAAGAAGATACAATTATTAATAGAATTAATAAATTTTCCTAGCAGCCAGCAGCTCTGGAAAATCTTGACAATAATCTTTTTTAAAATAGAAAATATGATACAAAATAAGGAGTTTCAATAATTATTTATAAAGTTGTTACTATGGCAAGATACCCAACTTTTTAACTTTTCCACTTTATTAAAAACTAAATCTTCACTGTTTCCCACATTTTTCCTCATGGGAAAAAAGGGCTAAAAATCAGGTATTTTGCTATAATAACTGAAATTTTAATCTAATTCCAAAGACGTTGAAGTGCAACAGCACTGAAGACAGCACAGTTTTAGAACTGCTGGAGCTCAAATAACAAATGCAAGCAGGCTCTCATTATGGTGTAACCTCCTTGCCAAAAATACGGGAATAATATGTGACCATTAACTAGAAGCAGACTACGAAGAATCCCCAGACATAGAAAGGAACTGAAATACTTTGCATTTCATTATTATTATAGTTCTTCT
Source organism: Colobus angolensis palliatus (assembly GCF_000951035.1). Lineage (NCBI taxonomy): Eukaryota > Metazoa > Chordata > Mammalia > Primates > Cercopithecidae > Colobus > Colobus angolensis. Next base: position 926,755 of record NW_012119710.1, on the reverse strand, counting down.
GCTCTGCTATTAGTGAATTTATTCAGTCATTATTTATTTGAGTGTCCACTGTGTGAATATCACTTTTTAAAGCAAATTTTTGTCACTATTGAAGAAAAAACCAAGAATTTACCTGCTGAGGTTCTTTGAACACAAATTCTCTGTCAGAGAGATGATGCTCTTTGTTCTTCCAGGTCTGGCCAGGCTTCTGGTGGAGATGGCTCTTAGCAGTGGTAGCTGAAGCAAGAGAGGGGACAGCTTCAAACCAGGGGAAAGTCTGTTCTCAGCACCTTCTACTGAGCAAGGGCCAACAAAGCCCACTTGGAGATGATCTCTATGACATGTAGAAACTAACTGGTAAAGTCAACAGAAGACACTGAAAGGTTTGAGGGTGTGGACTAAATATGAGGAACACTAAAGACCCACCCTTAGCTCACCATCAACAAAACAGACAACATTTCAGCCACATTTTAAACAATTCCTTGACATCAATTGAAATGGAAGTCCATTATAAACCAAAAGGATATAAAGAAAAGAGAATGAGAGTTGTCCATATCCACACACACACAAAATCCCTACAGATTCTTGCCTGGCTGAGCAATGGCCTGGCTCTTAGCAGGGGCAGCCCAGGCTCCCTGAACTCGAGCTCGCCGTCTTTTTTCCTCCATGTTGACCAAAAAGGCTTCTGCTCCGAGTTTTGGGAAGATTTTGTTTCTGCTTCAAACTACTCCATGGTATCTGTTTATTAAAACAAAACACTGTTTTTAGTTACGGTTGTGAACAATTTCTCCTAAGGCATAATTAATTTCAGGCAGAAGACTCTCAATGGCAAGAGCCTCTATGTAAAATCAGTTTCTGTCATCACAGCATTTCAATCAAGAAGCCTAAGTCATTTGGGGCTGCTGGCTTTAGCATTTACCTTTTGTAATCTTATCATAGTACTTTTGTTTCTTTCACAAGAAAGTGCATTTTAAGAAATTCTAAAATCAGGACCTATCATAAATCACATTCCTCTTAATATTCCCCAAGAGTAGAATATAAGGAAACTGTACTATTCCCATTTTCACCTACATGGACATTGAGAAATAGGCTAAGACTGTTTCCAGGCATATATTCTATTATCACCGGCTGCATCAAACTTCCTTGGAAGTTTGTTCAAAACACCTACAGTCCACCTCCAGAAAATCTGATTTAGGATGGATACAGGTATTTGTCTTTAAAACAAGCAGTGTAAGATTTGACACTATGCAGGTATGTATGTGGACCGCAAAGTTTAGTGATGTACCCAAAGTCACTCAGGAAATCCACAATAGACAGATTAACATTCAACTTTTATTAAATTCCTGTCTCCAGCTAACTGATAAATCCACCTCATAATGGCTAATAATACTAATTTGACAGTTGTACCAGTAAGTTCAGCCTACAGCAAATACAGAAGCACGTACAGCTACCAAAACAACAAGGAAATTCAAGCCACATGTTCCAAATCTGTAAGCTATTTCTTTATGCTTCTACCTAAGAAAGCTTCACACCTCAAGTTCTCAAAGGTAAAAGCTCATTTTATATTAATAGCTTGCTCAGCCTATAGATTTCCAGGTCCCATCTCCCACCTTTTCTGACTCAGTAGAGCTGAGTCAGGTCCAGGGATCTGTGCGTTTAACGAGTTCCCCCAGGTGATAAGCATGTAATTAATTTCATTTAATAGGTGGGGAGACGACAGAGGCTGCCATCTGCCCCGAAGAGTTAATGACAATCAAATACCAATTCTTCAATCCCAGGAGCTCCCGTTTGACATGTTCTCTCAATTGAGGCCCTAAAAGCGTAACACAATTACCTACAGTCTCCGCAGAGGATACAACTTGCTCACCTTCTTGCTCCGTTCACTGGGGAGCCATATGTTATTTGTCAGGGAACAATTGTCGAAAATACAGATTCCAGAGCCCCATCCCAGACCTACTCAATTTGAAGAGTCCCAGAATTTGTTAACTAACGCCACCCTCAACCCAGGAATTCTTAATGCACACAGAGCTTGAGAGCCGGTGCTGTAAAGGACAAGGACTCTGGCGCCAGCCAGAACTCGCTTTGAATCCAGATCTGTCACTTCCCAGCTGCAAGGCCCACAACAAATGACTTCACCTTTCTGAACCCCAGTTTTTCCTCAGTAAACAGGGGAGTCACTTTCCGCACGGCTGAGGTGCAGACTAAGCGAGCTCCGCAGGTGGAAGAGCCTGGTCCTGGCTAAGGGTACTTCCTTTTCCTAATTTAGATCCTTCTCTTCCAGGAGGCCTAGAATCAGGCCCCGGAGGTCACCCAGGAAGAGACTTCAGGGGTGGTCCTCACACCCCCAGCCCCGTGCACCCAGTAGTAAGTGGGAAAGGCGCACTTACGGGCGGAGCCGGGCGCGCCAGTCCAAACCCGCTAGGACTTGGGGGCACCCCTAGCAGCCCGGTACCCACTCCGCAGTCTGTGGTCGGAACCTTAAGAGTGAAGCACCGACTCCAGCAACTCCCAATTACAGGCCGTGGCTTCAGGCACTTCCTCTCGACGTTACGCAGCGCCGCCGCTACTTCCGGTGCACTGTCCTCAGTCCGGGTAGTCCCACATCCCCCCGCGCCTGAAGGGCCTAGTCACCGAAGGTGCTGATGAGGGGAAAGGGGTTGCAGCGAACAGGGATTGACAGTGCGGTGGAGCAGTGTGAAGGGATCGGGGTTTGGCAAAGATGGAAGTGAAGGCGTGTCTCCTACGTGAGTTCCTCGAAACTGGAGATGTTTAAGCATCGGCATCTTTGTGGCAGAAAGAGCGACCGGGACCCTGCGGGGCTAGATAAAGGGAGAGGAGTTTGGGGGACCTGCTTATAATGTGCTAGGCAAAAGGATTTGCATTTTATCCTAAAAGCCACGGAGAGGCTGAGATGAGCCTCCTTTGCGTTCCTATTGCAGCCTGTGCACGCCTCCGAACACAGAATTTACAGCAGGGCATAGGACCACGCCTTAATTCGCCTTGGCTCTCTCCAGTGCTAAGCAAATTTTGCTTGAGTGAATAGACCTACTTTTTGGTCCAAACACCACCATGTACTAGGTGTATAATCTAGGGCAAGTACTCTGCCTCTGTTAAATGGGTATCGCTCTAGTAGGGAGGATTAAGTGAGATAATGCATTTAAAGAATATAGCACAATGCCTGGAACACAACAAAGACTCAAAAAATGAAAAAGAGCTCACCCCGTTTGAGCTCATGAGAAACATCTTTAAAGTGGTCATGTTAAACCATGTACTTTACAGTATGAAAATAGCAAAAGTAGCACTGAATTGACTGTTTTATGCAAGTCATTATCTAAGATCTGCCAGTATAGTCACTGTGGAAATCTTTAAAATAAGCCTGGTACGAGTGTTTACCTGCAGGAAGCTCATTATAGGTACACCTCATTAATGTACCTATATTGTTGCTACTATCAAATCCATTTTCACAGCACTTATTATTATTTGTTATACTTTGTGACACTGAAGGAAAAAATGATTTATCCTAGAGCTGAAAGGAGAGAAAATGCAAAGGCTAGATTACAGTTTTTTTCCCCCATCAACTAATTTGTCAGTGTCTGCTTCTGGCTCAGGAACTTTGGCTGTATCTTCTAAAAGATGTCATTTCTTTCTTTTCAATGATTATAGTTTTGGAACAGGAACAAAGAAGTCTGGATTGAGGAGTTCCTAAAAGTAGTGATTAACACCTCTTCAGCCTCTAAGTAGTGTATTTCTCAAAAATCAATCCATGATTTACTTGCATCTGAAATCACCGCTTTTTTTTTCCAGAATCACCTGCGTTTTTAACAAGTACCCAAGTGATTCTGGTACACAAAATTTTTGAAAAACTCTAGGACTCATGCAGAAAGACAAATTATTCTGGTTTGAATGGGCCTGAGGAGTTTCCCAGGACACAGGACTTTAAGTGCTAAAGCCAGGACAGTCCTGGGCAAACTGAGATGGTTGGTTACCCTAGACAATGCGAGTATTTAGTATTAGATGTTCTTAATGGTCTTGGCATTCTCATTAGGGTCTTGATTTTCTTATTTCTATTTGTAGTATTTGGGTTTTTATCAGGAGTTGGTGGTAGAGACCATGGGAGAAGGAATGAAGGCGAAGTGTGTTGCCAGTTTTCAACCTATTGAGTCTCTATTCCAAATCCACCCTTCACTACCCTGCTTACAATATTGGAAGGTTTCTCTCTTGCCTTTTGGTTCATGGGCAGTAAGCTTCATCAGTCGAGGGTGCTGGAGGAACTTTAGAGGAGGAAGGGCCTCTTTTTTTCTGGTTCCAGTGTGCTCCTCTCAGCTGCCTCTTTTGTGCACAGTGGCCCACAGTATGTGACTACTCCGTGTGGGCTGAATTACAAGGTTAGTTTCTCTTGTGAAAGTTAAGGCATCAATTGGGAAGGAATGGAATCCCAAAATTTGAAATAAGCACTCTGCTTAGACCCAGATAACCGACAGTCTTGAACACCCACATCACTCTGAGCCTTCCTTGGCAGTGGAAGTAGCTTGCCCTCCCAAGTCTGAGGAGACTAGTCATTCTTTGCTTGAAGACACTGTTTTGCCCTTAGTTGGGGCAGATGACTTCAAAAGGGAAGCTCATTCTCTACAAGACCCGCCAGAATTTACTTCCCCTTCTTCTGCCCCATTGCCACTAGACCCTAACTAGGTTCAAACCTCATTAATGTTTCAGGTAGGCTGATACACACTATGATCTAGGATAAAACAGTTTGCACGCTGAAAGAATTATACTAATTACACATACTTTGCTAATGTGTGGAATGTGTGGAAGTAGATTCTAAATGTTTTAAACTAAGGAAGGCAGTATGTATTACTGTATCAGGCCAAATTGTATGGAGGCACTTACTAGAGTGCCTTTACAGACATTGTGTTGACTCATGCAACTGGAAGTGACTTTAACAGGTATTTGGTGGATTTCTTGAAGATTTAACTCAACAGTAGTCTATAGTTAATACTACTGAGATGCCAAGGCATGATGTAGAAGAGGGAACCCAAAGACTGAGAGGGGTAGAAATGTTGGACTGAATTTATCAAATGTGACTTTGACCCACATGCAATAGACACAAACACAAAAACTATATCCTACAACAAGATCCAGAAGATGCTCCTGTTTCTAAGGCATTGAGAAATACTTTAGACAAGGGAGTGCTTGCATCCTTGGAAAGCTCTGTGGTTGCTCTCCTTTGCAGGCCAGGTATGATCATGGAAGATGCCAGCATTGAGTTATGTTCCCTGGTTTTAGTGGAGATGATGAGGCCAAGTGGCAGTACTTAATTGTTAAAGGTAGGGACATCGATCCTATACAGAAGCCAGGACATACCAGTAATCAGAATATGTTAGTCTATAAGGATCTTTGGTAGTAGCCATGGTGTCCCTAGGAATGAAACAGATGGGCAGCCTACTAGAGAACTGTTTGATCTAACGGAAAAGAAATCTATGTCTAGTAGCCAAAAACCTTACCTGAGTGCCACACTGGATAGACATAGTCTCTCACCTAGTTTCCAGACAAGTCATATCACAAACCCAAACCTCTTGATTGACAGGGAAGCCACATCTCTTGGAGGAAGGACCCTGCACCATTGACACAAGTATATACTGTAAATTTTCCTCCAAGCCTTCATCCAAGTGAATGCAGCCATTTGCTCAAATGGTTACACATTGGGGAAAAGTAAGTACTCAGGTATTTTAGGGTTTATTGGGCAATGGCTCTGAACTAATTCCTGGAAACCTAGAACACCTCTATAGCCCACGAATGAAAGTGAGGGCTTATGATGTTCAGGTGATAGATGGAATCTTAGTTCAAGTTTGACTCACAATGGACCCAGTTGTCCACAGATCCATCCAGTGGTTACTTCCCCGGTTCCTGAATGTATACGGATGCTCCCTTGACTTATGATGAGATTATATTCTGATAAACCCATTGTAAGTTGAAAATATCATAGGTCAAAATGCGTTTGCTACACCCAACCTATGGAACATCACAACTTAGCTTAGCTTGCCCTAAACACACTCAGAACACTTACATTAGCCTAAGCTGGGCAAAATAATCTGACACAAAGCCTGTTTTATAATAAAGTGTTGATCGATCATGTAATTTATTGAATACTGTACTAAAGTACAGTTTGTACTAAATGTGTACCACTCTTCCACTATTGTCAAGTCAAAAAATCAATGGAACCATCATAAGTCAGGGACCATCTATAGTTGGATTAGTTATATTTGGCAACTGGCAGAATCCCCAGATTGACTCTCTGACCCACAGAGTGAGGGCCAGTTGGTAGAAAAGGCTACAGGGAGACTCCTGGAACTTCCCCTCCTTACTAAGATAGTAAAGACTAGCAATACCGCATTCCTGGAGGAATTGCAAAGATTAATGCCACAATCAAAGACTTGAAAGAATCAGATGATAATTCTATCACATTCTCGTTCTCATTTAATTTACTGTTGGCCTGTGCGGAAATCAAATGGATCTTGGAGAATGATTGTCGGCTGTTGTAAATTTAATCGGGTAGTTACTCCATGACTCCAATGCAGCTGCTGTCCCACATGTGCTATCTTGACTGAGGCAATTAACATAACCTTTTGCCTTTGGTATGCAGCTCTTGACCTGGCTAATGCTTTTTTCTCCGTATTAATTTACAAGAAACATTCTGCCTTGGCTGGGCGCGGTGGCTCAGGCCTGTAATCCCAGCACTTTGGGAGGCCAAGTTGGGCACATCGCCTGAGGTCAGGAGTTGAAGACCAGCCTGACCAACATAGTGAAGCTCCATCTCTATTAAAAATACAAAAAATTAGCCAGGCATCGTGGTGCACACCTGTAGTCCCAGCTACTCGGGAGGCTGAGGCAGGAGAATTGCTTGAACCAGGCAGGTGGAGGTTGCAGTGAGCCAAGATTGTGCCACTGCACTCCAGCCTGGGCGACAGAGCGAGATCCTGTCTCAAAAAAGGGGTCTTCAAAAAAAAAAAGGGAACACTCTGCCTTCAGTTGGCAGGGCAAACAGTATACTCTCACAGTCTTGCCTCAGAGATACCTCAATTCTTCTGCTGTCATAGTATAGGGCCACCTCTTATCCTGACATCCTACAAAACATCACACTAGTCAACAATAATGATGACATTGTGCCGATTGGATATGGTGAACAGAAGGTAGAAAGTGTTTTAGATGCTTTAGTAAGACATGTGTGAGCTAGGTGTGGTGGCTTATACCTGTAATGTTATGCATGGGCCAATAGGCCCATGAACAGAGTAGTCATGGTGGCAGGGATGGAGGATAGGCATGGGCTCAACAATTTGAACTTCCTTTTCTCAAAGTTGGCCTGGCTAACACTACTGCTGCATACTTACCCTACAAATAGCCAAGACCAATACTGAGCTCTCCATATGTCACCATTCGTCAGGCAACCATCCAGCCACTTGTAGCAGTTTGATTACATTGGACCTTTTCCATCATAGAGAGAGTGGAAATTCATCTTCACTGGGATATACTCATATTCTGGATATGGGTTTATTTATCTTCCTTGTATATACTGCTTTGGCCAGCATACCATCTGTGGACCCACCAAATGTCTTATTCCCCTTCGTGGTATTCCCTGATCAAGGAACTCATTTCACAGTAAAGGAAGTACATCAGTGGGCTTAACTTCTCACCCATTGGAAACAGTTTGGCTAATTGAAAGATGGAATGGCTTACTGAAGACTTAGTTATGGCCCCAATCAGGAGACAACCCCTGAAAGGTTAGAGTTCTGTATTATTGGATGCAGTTTATGATTTGAATCAGAGATCAGACTATGGTGCTCTTTCTCCCTTAACCAGAATACATGACGCTGGGAATGAGGGTGAAAATGAGAGTGACCCCTTTCAGTCATATAATTATTAACCCACTTGCTTCCTGTCCCAGCAACACTGAGCAGTGCTGGTTTGAAGGTCTGCTTCCTCAGGGTTGGGAATGCTTATACAAGGACTATGTCTGGAACCAAAAGTATTTTCGCAGGTGCCTCCTGGTACTTTGTGTCCAGTAAAAAAAACATAAAGAAAACTACAAAAGCAGCAACAACAAAACAACAGAATGATGAATAACTTGGGTTAAGAGTGAAGATTTGTGTTGTACCATCAGGTAAAGAAATCAGTCAACTGAGGTTCTGGCTAAGGGCAAGGGAAATATGGAAGAAGTAGTGGAAAAAGCCACCTGTGATGTTATAACCAATAACAGAAACAAAGACTGAGCTTTGTATGTTTTCTCTTTGCTAATTATATGTATGTGCCTTTGTATATGCAAATCATGTTCTTCTCTCTCCATTATTTTATACGCATGTAGTTGGAGATTACATTTACAATTTAGTTTCTAGGTAGCAGAACATTCAGTAGGATTATGGTTGAATTTGAAGATCATTTAATATGGTCAGTAGTAGATATGGTGACTGTTGGAAGTTCATTTGGGGGGAAACAATGAGAATGCATTCACTTCTATGAAGGATAGCTGTATCTTGTTAGGTGGAAACAGAGATGTTGTGTTGATCCTGCAGAAGTTGAAATGTGTATGGAAGGGTGGTGTATATGGAAACTGAGTAGCTGAAGGAGTGGACTCTGTGAATCATCAATCCTTATTAACTCTCAGCTCCAAACCCACCCTTTATTGCCTGCTTGTTATACTGGAACATTTCTCCCTTGCTAGCTGATTCAGTAGTAAGCTTCATTAGTCAATAGTCCTGAAGAGACCCTGAAGGAGGAAGGGGATCTTTAAAAATTTTTTAAATTAGCCCTTATAAAAGAGGAAAAGGCTCTTTTGTCCTTTTCCCTTTCCCTTGCCCTTTCTTTCTTTTCTTTCCTTCTCTCGCAGAGTCTCGCTCTGTCTTCCAAAGTGTTAGGATTACAGGCATGAGCTCTGTTGCCCAGGCTGCAGTGCAGTGGTGCGATCTCTGTTCACTGCAACCTCCACCTCCCGGGTTCAAGTGACTCTGCCTCAGCCTCCCGCGTAGCTGGAACTACAGGCGTGCACCACCACACCTGGCTAATTTTCGTATCTTTAGTAGAGATGGCGTTCACCATGTTGGCCAGTCTGGTCTCAAACTCCTGACCAGAAGAGGCTCTTTTTCATAGTTCCTGTGTGTTCCTCTGTACTAAGTTGAATAATATCCACCTCTAAATTGATGTCCACTCAAAACCTGTGAACATGACCTTATTCGGAAGTAGGGTCTTTCCAGATGCAATCAAATTAAGATGAGGGCAGAGTGGATTAGGGTAGGTCTGAATCCAGTGACTGCTGTCCTTATAAGGAGAGGGAGATTTGGAGACAGAGGGACAGAGAAAGACAGGAGAGGATGCCATGTGAAGGTGGAAGCAGAGCTTGGAGGGATGTTGCCACAAGCCAAGGAATGTCTGGAGCCACCAGAAGCTGGAAAAGGTGGGGGAAGGATCATCCCCCAGAGCCTGTAGAATGCACATCCCTGCCAATACCTTGATTTCAGACTTCCGGCCTCCAGAACTGTGAGAGGATGAATTTTTGTTGTTTTAAGTCACTCCATTTGTGGTAATTTGTTATGGCAGCCCTAAGACATGAACACATCTTTGCAGTCAGCTCTGCCATGCACCATGGCCAGCAGAGCTCGGTACCTCCTCTGAGCACCTTCCCAGCACCACAGTGAGTTCTCTTGGTGCAGCACACCAGCAAATTTCGCCATCCAGCAAAACACCTCCATGTCTCCTCCAGTGAGGTTTGGATCCTTAACCCTGGCAGATGGGAGCTGTTTCTGAGTTGTTTCTTCCTCACTGTTCTGCCTCAAACTAGAGGTAGAGGCTGTTCCCTGCATCTGTTACACCGTCTGAAAGGAAAATAAAATCTCGGGACCCTAATTCACTCTGCCAAAAGGAAAAATAAAGCTCAAAGCTGAGTCATGCAAGAAACTGCCTTTCCTTTTGTTCCCCAACAGAGAGCTACAGATTTAGGTTAAATATCTCCATGGGTAGCCCCTCTGTGTTCACCCTATCTGATGTAAAATGACAATTTACCGGGTGCAAGATGAATACATAATTGACTATTCCCCTACCTGCTCCTTTTCTCTAGTGTCGTGGATCACCAGACCCTCTGTCTTTCCCCTCCAGCCCACCTTTCCCCTTTAACTATTAAAGCCCTCAAAAATCATCTTTGGAGAAAGGCACAGACCACAGACATTCTGTGATTCCATGTTCTTTTCTTCCAGATGTGTTCTTAACCTTGGCAAAAATAAACCTCTAAATTGATGGAGACCTATCTCGGATACTTTTTGGTTTACACTTGTGTTCTTAGAGTTCTCTTTTTCCCTTTGTCAGTAACCCCCTATTACAGTTAATACTTCTTTATTTCTTTTCTTTTCGACAGAGTCTCGCTCTTTTACCCAGGCTGGCAGGCTGCAGTACGGTGGTGCAATCTCAGCTCACTCCAACCTCCACCTCTTGGGTTCAAGCAATTCTCCTGCCTCAGCCTCCTAAGTAGCTGGGAGATGTGCACCACCGTGCCCAGCTAAATTTTTTATTTTTAGTAGAGACAGGATCTTGCCATGTTGGCCAGACTGGTCTTGAATTCCTGACCTCAAGTGATCCACCCGCCTCGGCCTCCCATGGTGCTAGGATTATAGGCATGAGCCACCGTGCCCAGCCTATTTCTTTCCTGTCCAAATGATTATGTAGCTTCTGTCTCCTGATTGAGTCCTGATGGTTTCAGTGGGAATACGGCATCAGGAGTTGAATGCAAAGGCTAACTCCCTGGGCCCCATGTTGGCCTCTGTACATCACTGATTTGCCTCTGAGTTGGGTCCTTGCTATCCTAGCCCATCACTCTTGTGTTGCTTGCTCTCTCTAGTTTGTCCTCACCCAAGACTGCCCTCCTAAAGTAGATGTTGCTGGTTGCCTTGCTACTTTGAAGCCAGCATTTCTTAGCATGTGGTTGGAAGGGTAACTGCATGAGAATCACTAGGGGATGCTGCAAAAATGCACATTCTGGGTTAAAAATGCACATTAGGATTCTGGGTTAGTAGGTCTGGGGCAGGGCCCAGCAATGTGCCTTTTTTTTTTGAGATGGAGTCTGGCTTTGTCACCCAGGCTGGAGTGCAGTGGCACGATCTTGGCTCACTACAACTGCCACCTCCCGGGTTCAAGCATTTCTCCTGCCTCAGCCTCCTGGCCACCACGCCTGGCTAATTTTTTGTATTTTAGTAGAAACGGGGTTTCACTGTGTCTCAAACTCCTGACCTCAGGTGATCTGCCCGCCTCAGCCTCCCGAAGTGTTAGGATTACAGGTGTGAGCCACCCACGTCTAGTAGTAATGTGTATTTTTAACAAGCTTTGTTCCATTTTGCAGGTACCTACACCATTCTCTGTACCCTTTCCCTCTGTTTTCCAGAGGTGATCACTTCCCACTCAACAGTTATCTCATACCCTGGATGGCAAAGCTGATAGATGCTTTAAAGTGCTGGTAACTCTTAACAGTGATTCTGAGTGAGCTACACCCTCTAGCCTATTTTCAGTTGCCGATTTTCACACCAGGCTCTTGCCAAACGTTCCCTGTTTCAATCATGTGCAGCTTGTGGAGCACCTGCTGCTGTATTCCTGAGAAAATCCAACCCAAGGAAAATAATGGCATATCATGTTAATAGCTCTCAGTGAAGGTGTTGCATAGAGAAATTCCCATCCCATGTCTCACTGCCAAAGGTTTAGCAGCGCCCAGCTTGAGCAAGGAGGGTGGGAAGGGAACCTGCCAACCCTGAGGCATGTTTGCTATGAGGCTTTCAGCTCTCTGCCAACTTTCAACAACGTTGAAGGGTAGAGGACACTTTCCCAGACTCCAGACAGGAATACCTTCTGCTCAGTGCCCAGCATGATTGTAGATGCTGCAGGAGGTAAAATCTCCTTCCAGTGAACCACAGGGTAAACTGTGTGAGATACAATTACAAAACAGTGTAATTGGATGTGAAATTATGGAGGGCAGACAAAAATCTGGGGAACAAGAGATCACTAGAGGTTATAGTCATTAGTAAAATCATTATGGAGTATAGGGTATTGTGTCAAGGTTTTAAATTATGTAGTATTCAGACAGCTTGAAGATATTCTGATAGTTACATAACCCCTCAAAAGAGTAGGCAACATTTACACATTCTTATTTCTAAAAAATAGCAAATAATAACATTAGTTAACATTTCATGAGCGCTTCTTACATGCCAAGTGCTGTTCTAATCACTTATGTGCCTACACTGATCTAATTCTAAGAACCCAGTTACACAGGCATTATTATTATTAGACCCATTTTACAAAGAAGACTGAACCACAATGCCACATGATTCCACTGTGCCACTTCTCTGCAAATACATACCAGAATGAAAGCCAAATTAGGAAAGATAGGACTATTCCTGAAATGACATATGAACTATTTCTTGGGACCTCATTGCTGGTGTCTTTCAGTGACTTCAAAAAAGAAGAGTTGGTAGCAGTGTAATCCAGCAGCCCCTGAGTTATCAAGCATTCTTGATGGTTTTATCTGGAGAGCTTAGCAGATTGCTCTGTAGAGCTGCTGAGTCCTCAGAACCATGGGAATGGCATCATTTTGAGTCTCTGAACTATGATGTCAGACAAGACTTGGTTCAGATCTCAGCTTCACTACTCCATTGGTGGGTAACTTCAAACAAGTTACTCAGTTTTCCTCATCTGTTGGACTGTGTGAAGATTCACCCATATATTCATTCATTTAATCTGCACATACTGAGTACTGACTGCAGCTAGCAGTGTGCCGGATGCTAGGGACAAAGTAGTGTTCAAGACAGACTTGGCTCCTGCCCTCATGGAGATTATAGTCTAGCAGGGGAGGGGAGGTAGACATTTTTAAAATAAGCGAATGTTACAGTTGCCGTATTTGCTATGAGGCTATACCATGAGGGACCTAACCTAGCGGAGTCATATCCCCAGTGTGTGCTGAGTCCCAGGCTGGCTGGGAGTTTTGCCGATCTGGGTCAGGTTCAGCTGGGAGGTCAGCAGCTGAGGGCTGGCTGGTCTAGACTAGCCTTGACTCCATGGGGTCCCTCAGCTTTGAATAAGCTCACCAGGCATGTACTAATAGCAGTGGCAGAGAGAGAGAAGTGGGTAGAGGAGGGGGTCATGCATGCAAACACACAAGAACTTTTGAAACCCAGGCGTGGAAGTGGTATGAAATCACCTCCACTTCATTTATTGGCCAAAGCGAGCCAGCTCATGTTTAAGGAGTGGGGAAATTGACTTCATCTCTTGATTGCAGTTGTTGAAACATCACATCACAGAGGGCACAAATACTGGGAAGAGCAGAGTAGAGTAGAAAGAGCCATTTTTGAAATCAATCTACCACAGTCAGTGAGAAACTAAAAGGGGGTTCTGTGGGAGTAGAGAGTGAGGAAATGAGTCATGAGATGGGGTAAAAAGAAGCCACACCATGCAGGCGTTAAGAGGCACTAAACAGTAAAAGTTAATTTAATTGCTTCTTGGCCTTTTGGCTGAGACCAAGTGTAGTAAATGTTAATTTACATATGGCAGGAGCCATATGATAAACATTGAACTCACTCTCCCCACTCCCCCTTATTGTCCGTCCCCTAGAATGATGTCACTTGGACATTGTTGTCAAGTTCATTTGTTTTAGGTGTGTACCTTAGGCAGGGATTGTTCTTTCCAGTGCTTAGGATGCTTGTCAGCAAATATTCAATAAAAGCTTCTTACTGAATAAATAACAAAGTACCTGAAATTATTAAGTTAATGATTAGTAGACCATTGCTTCCTGTGTCTTGGGAGTAAATTATCCACTTTCTGGAAGCAAAGTCATTATGTTGAGAAGCTTGAAAACTAAATCAATGTGCCTAGGTTGTCTTTTGCACTGAAAGAACCAAAGAAAGCATGGCTGTGAAATACAATATTCATCTGAGTTTCCGTTTACAGCTTTTCCATAGGTTGTGTGGTGCTTGGCATTAATGACCATTGATTTGTCCAATTTTTTTTTTTTTCTTTGAGACGGGTTTTGCTCTTGTTGCCCAGGTTGGAGTGCAATGGCACGATCTCAGCTCACCGCACCCTCCATCTCCCAGGTTCAAGCAATTCTCCTGCCTCAGCTTCCTGAGTAGCTGGGATTACAGGCATGCGCCACCATGCCTGGCTAATTTTTTTGTACTTTTAGTAGAGACAGGGTTTCACCTTGTTGGCCAGGATGGTCTCGAACTCCTGACCTCATGATCTGCCCACCTTGACATCCCAAAGTGCTGGGATTACAGGCGTGAGCCACCACGCCCAGCCTGGTTTGTCCGATTGTTAAATGCAGCCAACATCTGCACTCAGCAGGGATGCATGAATAAGAAACACAATAAGCTCAAATTATTCCCATACACTCTGGATGAATTGAGCATTTAAGAAAGTGGCCTTATAGCTTTCAGAAGATTTCTCGTACCATTAGCTGGGCAGAAACCACATTTATAAGGTGTGAGTCTGAAAAAATTCTTCCAGGTCTTGCACCATTGTTTTCCCAGGGACAGAACTATGGTTTTGCAATGATGAACTAGTTGATGATACATTAGATTAGGTAGGAGAATCTGAGCTGATGTATTGAAGCACACAGAGCTTCTACTTCTAGAAATGAGATAAGTTGGAGATCTTGAAGGCTGTCTTCTACAAAACACCTACAAATTAAAGATAAAATACCCTTTTAAATGAATTAGCCTGTGCAAAAGATATTCTTCTGATATCAGGACAATGTAGGAACATGAGCCCAGAGAGATGAATAAGCTGGGACATGTACTGCTCCTGGGTGGCCTAATTGCTTGGATATTCCTGGGTACAGATGGAAGTAGATGGATTGGGACAGAATAGGAGACAAAACCCATGAAGGGGAGTCATAGCAGAGACCTTCTGCATAAAGCCGGGACTCAGGAAGGGGCTACACGTGCAAAGGATGAACCAAGGAAAAATTAAACAAACAAACAAAAAAAAAAAAAAGGAAAAGAAAAAGAGAGAAAAAGCCCAAAGAGGAAAACAGCAAAACAAAAGAAAACAAAAAAACCCTTTCTCTCTTGAGTTTAATTCAGGGTGAGGGGGAAAAGTCTCCCCCAGGAATTCATGGTGACCCACATCTTTACATAGGTGTGGGGACTGAACTAACTCCATTTGCCCAATGCTCTTCCCCATCCACCAAAATATAAATAGATAGATAAACAAATATCCAACACACAACAAAAACCCAACAACTGTGTAAGCTGAGAATTTTAATTTAAAGATCAAAATTGGTAGTGTCCCCATGTCTGATGCAAACAAACACGAATTCTCCCATGAAGAATTTACATTTAGGGCCTTGAATAATTTGCATATAGTTCTAATGAGCATAAAGTCACAGACATACATACACACCATGAAAAATACAGGGGAATAAAGCACCATTAGCAAGAGTCAGCAGAAACAATAGAAATATTGGTAAAGATTATTGGATTACTGGAACTATCAGATACAGAATATAAAGCTGCTTGATGTGTTTACATAAATAAAGGAAAACATTTAAAACATAATTATAGTTCATAACTACTAAATAATGCATTTTTGAAAAACATCAAAATATAATAATTAAAATTGAAAACTTAATGGAGCTTTTACTTTTTGGATATAGCAACAGCAAGCCATTACTCCACCATAACTTATAAGTACATTGTATATATTTTTTTCTTTGAAGACACTGGAGACCTATGTAAACAATGACTTAGCTTACCTAAAATTGTTAGGAAGGAAAAACATTTCCTGAGTGAACAGGCCATATTGTTCTCTGAGGACATTTTTCAAACATGAGAGCTGAGGACTGGGCCTGCTAATAGTACTGGAATCTTTACTAGAGGAAAGAGAATCTAACAGACATTTTGACAGCCATTGGGATGGCATAATGGATTGGAATCTAGAAAATCCCACAAATGCATGGCCAGTTTGCCCTATGGGGCATTTGCTGAGTACTAGGGCAGCATGGAAGGGTGGAGGGTGGGGCTGGAAGACAAGAAAGACAAGGTAAAACCTTTCATAGTCTTTTTTTTTTTTTTTTTTTTTTTTTGAGACAGGGTCTCACTCTGTCACCCAGGCTGTAGTACTGTGGTGCAGTCACAACTCACTGCAGTCTCAATCCCCCGGGATTAAGTGATCCTCCAGGCTCAGCCTCCTGAGTAGCTGGGATCACAGGCATGCACCACTACGCCCGGTTAATTTTTGCATTTTTACAAGAGACAGGGTTTCACCGTATTGCCCAGGCTGGCCTCGAATTTCTAGGCTCAAGCGGTCGGCCCACCTCAGCCTCCCAAAGTGCTGGGGTTATGGGTGTGAGCCACAGATTCTGGCCCTTTTCATAGTCTTGATATGCTTGGAAACAAAATTCTGAGAAAGACAAGTCCACAATAAACACATGGCAGGCCTCATTCTGTAGACATTTGAAACTATAGAGCACTGAATCTAATCAAGGTGGCTTCCTAGCCCTAGCCCAGTTCAATTCCTAATGAAGTGACGAGTTCTCACCCTACTCAGCAGGGAAAGGGCAAATCCTCTGTGGAGGAAAATACGATCAACTTCAGTCTTTATGGGTCTTTAAAATTAGAATGTCTGCCATACACTTAAAAAAAACTATGGAACGTGCAAGGAAGCAGAAAAATGTAACTGATCAAGAGAGAAAAAAAAACACAGAAGCAGACCCACAGATTATCCAAATGTAAAAGTAATCAGACAAGGACTTTAAAACAACTATCATGAAAATTTATGAAAATAGAGGAAAAGAACAAAATGTGTGAAAAGGGAGAATTTTAATAGAGAATTTGAATTTACTCATTTATTTTTGAGATGGAGTCTCACTCTGTCGCCCAGGCTGGAGTGCAGTGGTGCCATCTCAGCTCACTGCAACTTCCCCCTCCTGGGTTCGAGTGATCCTCCTGCCTTAGCCCCCTGAGTAGCTGGGGCTACAGCTAATTTTTGTATTTTTAGTAGAGATGGTGTTTTGCCATGTTGCCCAGGCTGGTCTTGAACTCCTGACCTCAGATGATCCACCTGCCTTGGCCTCCAAGAATTGGAATTTATATAAATGAATCAAATGAACATTCCAGACATGAAAAATAAAATACCTGAAATTAAGAGCTCATTAGATGGATTTAACAGCAGAGTATACCCTAAATTTAGTAGGATTCGTGAATTTGAAAGATACATAGTAGAAAATAAGGTAAACTAAGCCAAGCTAAACTGTTCTCACCATATGATCCAATAATCATACTCCTTAGTCTTTATGCAAATGAGTTTAAAAAAACTTTTGTCCACAAAAATACTCACAAATGTTTACAGCAGCTTTGTTTATAATTGCCAAAACTGGAAGCAACTAAGATGTCCTTCCAAAACTGGAAGCAACCAAGATGTGAATGAACAAAGTGTGATACATCTGTACAATGGAGTATTATTCAGTGATAAAAGGAAATGAGCTATCAAACCTTAAAAAGCCATGAATCTTAAATGCATACTGCTAAGTGAAAGAAGTTTGTCTGAAAAGGCTACGTACTGTGTGATTCCAAGTATCTAAGATTCTGGAGAAAGCAAAGCAGTAGAGACAGTCAAAAGATCAGTGGCTGCCAGAGGATTGGGGATGGAGGAAAAGAGAGGGATGAATAGGTGGAGCACAGGGGAGTAAAACTATTCTGACATTAAAATGGCAGATACATGAATGCATTTGCTAAAATCCATAGAAAAGCATGACACCTAATGTAAACCGTGTACTTAGTTGTTAACAATGTAACCATATGAGTTCATCAGTGTTAACAAATGTACCACACTAATACAAGATAATTAATAGAGAAAACTCTCGGGGTAGGGAATTCTGTACTTGCTGCTTATTTTTTTCTGTAAACCTAAAACTGCTCTAAAATACAGTACAATTTATTAATTTGTTTTAAAAAAGTTAATAAAACTATCTAAACCAAAGCACAGAGAGGAAAAAAGAAAACCATGGAGACTTCTGGCAGTATAGCTAAAAGATCCTAGATTCCAGCTAAATTAGAATAAACATGAAGAGTGGCCACAAATACCCTAGGTATGCTAGTGAGAAATTATCTGTATTTCTCCTCTGTTCTCTGTAGAAATTTAAATTTTCCCCATGCTGTCTTATCATCTACCTGATATTATACTGAATCCCTACCTAGGAAAATGCAAAACAAATAATTAGCCCAGGAGCCAAACTCCTGCATCATTAATCTGTTACTACTCTATACATTTTTAATGCAAGGTTGAATTCACAAGATATAAATGAAATTCTCCAAGGACAAGAAAACAAAACAAAAAAACTGAAATCAGAACTTGAGGCAGTGAGCAGTAAAAGAATAGGAAATCAGTGGTCGCCCCTTGGGGATACTGGCAAAACCCACTGAAATCACTAGAAGGTAAGAGAACCAAGCCTGAGACTCCTGCACTGGGGTTAGAACAGTGCCAGCCTGGTAGCAGCTCCAGGCTGGTGAAAGCAACAAAAGAAAGTCAGTATCTGAAGAAGAGCATCCCAGTTTAGCCCTCAGAATTAGCTTCCCCAGATTAAAATAAAACAAACAGGACTTCAATATAAAAACACCAGCCCGGTGCAGTGGCTCCCACCTGTAATCCCAGCACTTTGGGAGGCCGAGGCAGGTGGATTGCTTGAGTCCAGGAGTTCGAGAACAGCCATGGGCAACATAACAAGACCCCATCTCAAAGGAAATACAAAAATTAGCCAGGCATGGTGGTACCCACCTGGAGTCCCAGCTACTTGGGAGGCTGAGAGGTGGGAGGACTGCTTGAGCCCAATTGTGCCACTGCACTCAGGCCTGGGCAGCAGAACATGACCCTGTCTCAAAAAATAAAATACCAAACAAAGAAGAAAAGTAAAGCGCTTTGAGCG
>NW_012119710.1:906390-907700 GCF_000951035.1 Colobus angolensis palliatus | reverse complement strand
CAGGATGGTCTCGATCTCCTGACCTCGTGATCCGCCCGTCTCAGCCTCCCAAAGTGCTGGGATTACAGGCTTGAGCCACCGCGCCCGGCCAAGAAATACATTTATAAAACCTTAAGTCTGTGCATTTAAAAATACTTTAAAATAATTAACAGGTCAAATAAATCATAATGTAAAGATATAAATGGAAAATCAATAAAAATGTGGATATACATATTTGTATACACGCATACACTCAATCATGGGGTGAAGCAAAGGATATAATTCAAATAAACTCAGATACTTACTAAAAATCGAAAAAACCTTGAACATGAATGAGTTAAATGTCCAATTTATGGAATGCGAAAAACAACAGAACAAACCACCAGAAAGCAGAACATAAAAGAAAGAATGAACAATGCTAAGGCTGGTTCTTTAAAAAAATAAAATAGACAAACTTCTGGTAAAATGGCCAAGGAAAAGAAAGTGAGAAGATACGAACAGTATCAGAAAAGGAAGTATGCGTATCCAGGTGAGGTTTAGAAATAAGAAAATACCTTAAGCTACTTTATGCTAATAAATTGTAAAATGGGTAAATGCTTAGTTTTTCTTTTCAAAATTTACTCAAGTAAAAAATAGAATTCCTGAATAGTCTAATTACAGTGGTTAAAGTCTTCCCACCAATAAATGCTAGGCCAGATAGCTTTATAAACTTTTAACAGATAGATCATTCCAATCTTTTACAAATTCTTATGGAGAACAGGAAAATAGGCAACACTTTCCAATTCATTTAATGGAGTTATAATCTTGACACCATAAAATGACCAAAAAAGTGTAAGAAAGGCAGGCTGCAGCCCAATTTCATATAGATGCAAGAATCCCAGGTAAAATACTTGAAACAAACTGATTTCAGTAGTGTATAAAGATAATGAAATATAACCAAGAATGGAGAAGTGATTCTTGTCTACTCTAGTCTGTGTTCAAATCTTTTTTTTTCTTTTTTTTTTGAGATGGTGTCTCACTCTGTCGCCTAGGCTGAAGTGCAGTGGCACAATCTCGGCTCACTGCAACCTCTGCTTCCCAGGTTCAAGGGATTCTCCTGCCTCAGCCTCCTAAGTAGCTGGGACTACAGGTGCGCACCACTGTGCCCAGCTAAGTTTTGTATTTTTTTTAAAGGCAGGGTTTCCTGAGAGAAACAAGAAATGGGAAAAGGACTCCCTATTTAATAAATGGTGCTGGGAAAACTGGCTAGCCATAAGTAGAAAGCTGAAACTGGATCCTTTCCTTACTCCTTATACGAAAATTAATTCAAGATGGATTAGAGACTTAAATGT
>NW_012119710.1:899328-906340 GCF_000951035.1 Colobus angolensis palliatus | reverse complement strand
GTGAGCCGAGATTGTGCCACAGCACTCCAGCCTGGGTGACAGAGCGAGACTCCATCTCAAAATAATAATAATAAAAATCAGAGGTTAGAATATTGGCCTAAAATAGCATGTAAGTAGGGAACGGTTGATCAGGCTTACGATGTTCCAAAGTCCATTATTATTAAAGAAGGGGTTATGATACCAGATAACTTTAGATTGTATTGAGTATGCATTGAAAAAGCTCAGGAGTAAACACAAGAAAAACATAAATAGAATGTAAAACTTTAAACTTAGTACAGAGGGAGAAATGGAATAATAACAATAATAAAATCAAACAATCAAGAAGTAATGGAAAAAACGCATGAAAGAGAAACAAATAGTACAAAATAACATGATAGAAGTCTTCATGTTTTAAGAATTATAATAAATGTAAATGTATAAACTTGTCTACTAAAGGGTAGAGATGGCCAAATGAAAAACCAAAATCTAGGTTTATTTGACTTACAAGAGACAAAACTAAACATCAACACGTGGGAAGATAGGAGGTAAAAGGATTGAAAGATATACACTAAATACCAACCCAAGTTATACTGAGATCACAGAAAACAGAATTTTTTTTTTTTTTTTGCTAAGGCAAAAAGCATCAGCAATAAGGAAGTCACTACATAACAAGAAGAGTTCAACTCACCAGGGCAACACAAGAATTCTAAACTTCATTCACTCAATAGAATGTACAAAGTTAAAACTGATAAAGCAGGGGAAATTGGCAAATCTACCATTACAGTAAGATAATTCAAAATACCTTTACCAATTATTAATAGGTCAGACAAAAGTTAGTAAAGATATGAAATATTTGAACAACAGAATTAACAAGCATTGCCACATATGTAGAAAACAACAATTAGAGGCCAGGTGCCTTGGCTTACGCCTGTAATCCTAACACTTTGGGAGGCCAAGGCCAGAGGATCATTTAAGCCCAGGAGTTCCAGACCAACTTGGGCAACATACCCAGCTACTCAGGAGGCTGAGGTGGGAGGATTGCTTGAGCCCAGGAGGTTGAGGCTGCAGTGAGCCAAGACCGTGCCATTGTACATGCCTAGGGGACAGAGTGAGACCAGTCTCAAAAAATAAAGAAAAAATAAAAATAAAGAAAACTAAGAACAATTAGGAAGCATATGTGAAACACTTAAAAAACTGGCATACCATGGCCAGGTGCAGTGGCTCACGCCTGTACTCCCAACAGTTTGGGAGGTCAAGGCGGGTGAATCATGAAATCAGGAGTTCAAGACCAGCCTGGCCAATATGGTGAAACCCTGCCTCTACTAAAAATACAAAAAATTAGCTGAGAGTAATGGCCGGTGCCTGTAATTCCAGCTACTCAGGAGGCTGAGGCAGGAGAATCACTTGAACCCGGGAGGTGGAGGTTTCAGTGAGCTGAGATTGTGCCACTGCACTCCAGCCTGGGTGACAGTAAAAGACTGTCTCAAAAAAAAAAAAAAAAAAAAAGGAAAAGAAAAAGAGAGAAAAAGCCCAAAGAGGAAAACAGCAAAACAAAAGAAAACAAAAAAACCCTTTCTCTCTTGAGTTTAATTCAGGGTGAGGGGGAAAAGTCTCCCCCAGGAATTCATGGTGACCCACATCTTTACATAGGTGTGGGGACTGAACTAACTCCATTTGCCCAATGCTCTTCCCCATCCACCAAAATATAAATAGATAGATAAACAAATATCCAACACACAACAAAAACCCAACAACTGTGTAAGCTGAGAATTTTAATTTAAAGATCAAAATTGGTAGTGTCCCCATGTCTGATGCAAACAAACACGAATTCTCCCATGAAGAATTTACATTTAGGGCCTTGAATAATTTGCATATAGTTCTAATGAGCATAAAGTCACAGACATACATACACACCATGAAAAATACAGGGGAATAAAGCACCATTAGCAAGAGTCAGCAGAAACAATAGAAATATTGGTAAAGATTATTGGATTACTGGAACTATCAGATACAGAATATAAAGCTGCTTGATGTGTTTACATAAATAAAGGAAAACATTTAAAACATAATTATAGTTCATAACTACTAAATAATGCATTTTTGAAAAACATCAAAATATAATAATTAAAATTGAAAACTTAATGGAGCTTTTACTTTTTGGATATAGCAACAGCAAGCCATTACTCCACCATAACTTATAAGTACATTGTATATATTTTTTTCTTTGAAGACACTGGAGACCTATGTAAACAATGACTTAGCTTACCTAAAATTGTTAGGAAGGAAAAACATTTCCTGAGTGAACAGGCCATATTGTTCTCTGAGGACATTTTTCAAACATGAGAGCTGAGGACTGGGCCTGCTAATAGTACTGGAATCTTTACTAGAGGAAAGAGAATCTAACAGACATTTTGACAGCCATTGGGATGGCATAATGGATTGGAATCTAGAAAATCCCACAAATGCATGGCCAGTTTGCCCTATGGGGCATTTGCTGAGTACTAGGGCAGCATGGAAGGGTGGAGGGTGGGGCTGGAAGACAAGAAAGACAAGGTAAAACCTTTCATAGTCTTTTTTTTTTTTTTTTTTTTTTTTTGAGACAGGGTCTCACTCTGTCACCCAGGCTGTAGTACTGTGGTGCAGTCACAACTCACTGCAGTCTCAATCCCCCGGGATTAAGTGATCCTCCAGGCTCAGCCTCCTGAGTAGCTGGGATCACAGGCATGCACCACTACGCCCGGTTAATTTTTGCATTTTTACAAGAGACAGGGTTTCACCGTATTGCCCAGGCTGGCCTCGAATTTCTAGGCTCAAGCGGTCGGCCCACCTCAGCCTCCCAAAGTGCTGGGGTTATGGGTGTGAGCCACAGATTCTGGCCCTTTTCATAGTCTTGATATGCTTGGAAACAAAATTCTGAGAAAGACAAGTCCACAATAAACACATGGCAGGCCTCATTCTGTAGACATTTGAAACTATAGAGCACTGAATCTAATCAAGGTGGCTTCCTAGCCCTAGCCCAGTTCAATTCCTAATGAAGTGACGAGTTCTCACCCTACTCAGCAGGGAAAGGGCAAATCCTCTGTGGAGGAAAATACGATCAACTTCAGTCTTTATGGGTCTTTAAAATTAGAATGTCTGCCATACACTTAAAAAAAACTATGGAACGTGCAAGGAAGCAGAAAAATGTAACTGATCAAGAGAGAAAAAAAAACACAGAAGCAGACCCACAGATTATCCAAATGTAAAAGTAATCAGACAAGGACTTTAAAACAACTATCATGAAAATTTATGAAAATAGAGGAATGTGTGAAAAGGGAGAATTTTAATAGAGAATTTGAATTTACTCATTTATTTTTGAGATGGAGTCTCACTCTGTCGCCCAGGCTGGAGTGCAGTGGTGCCATCTCAGCTCACTGCAACTTCCCCCTCCTGGGTTCGAGTGATCCTCCTGCCTTAGCCCCCTGAGTAGCTGGGGCTACAGCTAATTTTTGTATTTTTAGTAGAGATGGTGTTTTGCCATGTTGCCCAGGCTGGTCTTGAACTCCTGACCTCAGATGATCCACCTGCCTTGGCCTCCAAGAATTGGAATTTATATAAATGAATCAAATGAACATTCCAGACATGAAAAATAAAATACCTGAAATTAAGAGCTCATTAGATGGATTTAACAGCAGAGTATACCCTAAATTTAGTAGGATTCGTGAATTTGAAAGATACATAGTAGAAAATAAGGTAAACTAAGCCAAGCTAAACTGTTCTCACCATATGATCCAATAATCATACTCCTTAGTCTTTATGCAAATGAGTTTAAAAAAACTTTTGTCCACAAAAATACTCACAAATGTTTACAGCAGCTTTGTTTATAATTGCCAAAACTGGAAGCAACTAAGATGTCCTTCCAAAACTGGAAGCAACCAAGATGTGAATGAACAAAGTGTGATACATCTGTACAATGGAGTATTATTCAGTGATAAAAGGAAATGAGCTATCAAACCTTAAAAAGCCATGAATCTTAAATGCATACTGCTAAGTGAAAGAAGTTTGTCTGAAAAGGCTACGTACTGTGTGATTCCAAGTATCTAAGATTCTGGAGAAAGCAAAGCAGTAGAGACAGTCAAAAGATCAGTGGCTGCCAGAGGATTGGGGATGGAGGAAAAGAGAGGGATGAATAGGTGGAGCACAGGGGAGTAAAACTATTCTGACATTAAAATGGCAGATACATGAATGCATTTGCTAAAATCCATAGAAAAGCATGACACCTAATGTAAACCGTGTACTTAGTTGTTAACAATGTAACCATATGAGTTCATCAGTGTTAACAAATGTACCACACTAATACAAGATAATTAATAGAGAAAACTCTCGGGGTAGGGAATTCTGTACTTGCTGCTTATTTTTTTCTGTAAACCTAAAACTGCTCTAAAATACAGTACAATTTATTAATTTGTTTTAAAAAAGTTAATAAAACTATCTAAACCAAAGCACAGAGAGGAAAAAAGAAAACCATGGAGACTTCTGGCAGTATAGCTAAAAGATCCTAGATTCCAGCTAAATTAGAATAAACATGAAGAGTGGCCACAAATACCCTAGGTATGCTAGTGAGAAATTATCTGTATTTCTCCTCTGTTCTCTGTAGAAATTTAAATTTTCCCCATGCTGTCTTATCATCTACCTGATATTATACTGAATCCCTACCTAGGAAAATGCAAAACAAATAATTAGCCCAGGAGCCAAACTCCTGCATCATTAATCTGTTACTACTCTATACATTTTTAATGCAAGGTTGAATTCACAAGATATAAATGAAATTCTCCAAGGACAAGAAAACAAAACAAAAAAACTGAAATCAGAACTTGAGGCAGTGAGCAGTAAAAGAATAGGAAATCAGTGGTCGCCCCTTGGGGATACTGGCAAAACCCACTGAAATCACTAGAAGGTAAGAGAACCAAGCCTGAGACTCCTGCACTGGGGTTAGAACAGTGCCAGCCTGGTAGCAGCTCCAGGCTGGTGAAAGCAACAAAAGAAAGTCAGTATCTGAAGAAGAGCATCCCAGTTTAGCCCTCAGAATTAGCTTCCCCAGATTAAAATAAAACAAACAGGACTTCAATATAAAAACACCAGCCCGGTGCAGTGGCTCCCACCTGTAATCCCAGCACTTTGGGAGGCCGAGGCAGGTGGATTGCTTGAGTCCAGGAGTTCGAGAACAGCCATGGGCAACATAACAAGACCCCATCTCAAAGGAAATACAAAAATTAGCCAGGCATGGTGGTACCCACCTGGAGTCCCAGCTACTTGGGAGGCTGAGAGGTGGGAGGACTGCTTGAGCCCAATTGTGCCACTGCACTCAGGCCTGGGCAGCAGAACATGACCCTGTCTCAAAAAATAAAATACCAAACAAAGAAGAAAAGTAAAGCGCTTTGAGCGATAGCCACCAGAAATACAATGGGTTTAAACTCCTAAGAATTTAAGATACTGGTATCATCAGATGTGGACCATAAAATACCAATGTATTACATAGTTATGTTAACTTTTAGCATTGAATTTTAAAAATGAGCAAGTAGTAAAAAACTATTAGGACTGACCAAGCAGGTTTAAGTGAGAACCAAACAGACTTCAGCCTCCCAAAAGACAGGGTCTCACTCTGTCGCCTAGGTTGGAGTGCAGTGGTGCAATTGTAGCTCAGTGCAGCCTCAACCTCCTGGACTCAAGTGATCCTCCTGCCTTAGCCTCCCAAGTAGCTATGACTATAGGTGAGCACCATCACGTCTGGCCAATTTTTAATTTTTTTTGAAGAGATGGGAGTCTTACTTTGTTGCCCAGGCTGGTCTTGAAAACCTGGCCTCAAGGAATCTTCCCACCTTGGCCTCTCAAAGAGCTGGGATTACAGGCATGAGCCATTGTGCCTGACCCCAAATAGAACTCTTTAAAATGAAAAACATTTTAAATTAAAATTATAGTGAATGGTTTTAACAGCAGAAAAGACAGGAAAATTAGAGAAATGGAATAAATATGTGAAGAAATGATGTGGCATGCAGCTCAGGGAGACAAGGATGGAAAGTGTAAATGGAAGATTAAAAGACAGAATGGGCCAGGCGCGGTGGCTCACACCTGTAATCCCAGCATGATTTGGGAGGTGGAGGTGGGTGGATCATTTGAGGTCAGGAGTTTGAGACCAGCCTGGCCAACATGGTGAAACCCCATCTCTACTAAAAACAAATACAAAAATTAGCCAGGCATGGTGGTGGGTGCCTGTTGTCCCAGCTACTCGGGAGGTTGAGGCAGGAGAATTGCTTGAACCCAGGAGGCAGAAGTTGCAGTGAGCTGAGATTGTGCCACTGCACTCCAGCCTGGGTGACAGAGCAAGACACTGTCTCAAAACAAACAAACAAAAAACCAAAAAAACAGAATGAAGACTTGACACTTGTAACTTGAGTCTCAGATAGAGACAATGGGATAATGCCTGATAAATTTTCAGAAATGACAAAAGGCATGAATTCATAGATACAGGAAGCATACTGTAACCCAGGTAGGATAAATAAAGAGTTCCACACTTAGACACCTTGGCATGAAACTGAGGAACACTAAGTCAAAAGGTATCATAAAAGAGGCCAGAGATATATCACCTACCAAAAAAAATGGCATACTGATTTCTGAAAACCAACAATGGAAGCCAGAAGTCAGTAATATGATCCAGTATTTCATTAACTTGAAGTTGCCATCAATGCTAAATCACACCACTATTTTATACAGCATCAGTAAAGAAAAAAAGTAATGTCAAACTATGATATGCACCAGAATATCTCAAATGTAAGAAGTAAAAGTATACAAGGAACTTGATAAACAGGTGGTAATTTATTTGATACAAAAATGTGTGTATAAGATAACAAAATTGTCTAACTTATGGGGTTTTAAAAATCAGAGGTTAGGCCACGCACGGTGGCTCACACCTGTAATCCCAGCACTTTGGGAGGCAGGATTACAGGCAGGTGAGGTAGATGGATCGCCTGAGGTCAGGAGTTTGAGACCAGCCTGG
>NW_012119710.1:888781-895323 GCF_000951035.1 Colobus angolensis palliatus | reverse complement strand
AGGCAGGGTTTCACCATGTTGGCCAGGCTGGTCTCAAACTCCTGACCTCGTGATCGGCCGGCCTCAGCCTCCCAAAGTGCTGGGATTACAGGCATGAGCCACTGCGCCTGGCCTGTCTGTGTTCAAATCTTACCTAGTATGCATTAGAACATAAAATCAAGTCAACATAAAATTAAGTATAAAATTTTTACTTCACTATTTTGAAGGTTTGGAGTATACTGTTTTCTCTTTTAACATAATTTTTCTTTTCGTGTGCCTAGAAAAATACATTTTTACGTCATCATCTTCACCCTTGAATGTCAAATACAAGTGGGTGCTTGCCAAGTTGAAGCAATCAAAGCCACAGCTTAGAAGTTTTGAAATTGTTAAGGGATTTTCCAGCCAGAATTACAACTCTTTTCTTTTTTTTAAGAGGGTCTTACTGTGTCAATCAGACTAGAGTGCAGTAGTCCAATCATAGCTCACTGTAGCTTCTAATCCCTGGGCTCAGGCAATCCTGCCTCAGCGTTCCAAGTAGCTGGGACTACAGGTGCGTGCCACCACACCTGGCTAATTTTTTGTTTTAATTTTTTTTTTTTGTAGAGACAAGAGCTTGCTATATTGCCCAGGCTGGGCTTGAACTCCTGGGCTCAAGCAATCCTCCTGCCTTGGCCTCCCAAAGCATTGAGTTTACAGGTGTAAGCCACTGTGCTTAGCCTACAAGTATTTTCTAACTGGGATAAAAGAAAAAGTATTTTATATACTTGCAAACGAATCCCTCCTCTATCTACCACCACTACCGACTACTACACCAAAACCAACTCACCAACCAACCAACCAACCAACGTGTGAAAGCAGATACAATACTGCCCACATCATTGTGGTGTCACCATTTCTACAATAAAATGAGAGGAAAAAAGGGCAAACAATGTGTTTTTCATAAAGCTATGTTTATTCAATTTAAATGACAATCTTTATTCTGAGATTACATTCTTCCTAATTTTAGGGGCTAAAATATATTTTCTTTTACATAATGATGCTGATAGCAGATGGTTATTTGTTTCTGTTTGTTTGTTTTTGTTTTATGTCTTTAGCTGGCAAAATTAAAAGCCAGAAACTAAGGCCCCATTTTTTCTTTTTTAAATACAAATCTACAGGTGCTTAAAACTCAGAGCTTAGGTAAAGGCCAATCTTCTTGCTGCATATTTCACAGTATTGAATTCTTTCTTGGTGAGTTCCCCATACAAGTTATGAAGCAGGATAAAAGTCAGCCTTATATTAAGTCATTGTAAACATGGCCTTAATTTCAATCACCAAATAAATGTATTTTTGTTGGTTACAGCATGTTTTATTAAAACTAATTATATCAGCACCTACCTACAGAGTATCAATTTAAAAATTATAATGCCATTTTTATGAAGTCATTACTTTTATAGGACTAGCCTGTGTCACATGTGTGATCAATATTGGTTCAATGCAGAAACAAAGAAGACTGGGTGTCCAAGCAAGCCACTTTTCTGGGTCAGGGTTTCAGTGGTACCATAGATGGGTGCCAGTCTCAATGTGCACTTTGGCCCATTTATCTTTATAAATCATACCATATAGCTTTGATATTTACATACATTTAAACTGAGAAGAAATATGCATTATAAGAAAGCGTAGTTTGGTGGGTTTCATGTGTCAGAAATAACTCCATATCTCACAATTACTTTCACGTCATTAGCTACCCTTGATAAAGAACAATTCCATATAAATGTACAAACTGGAAGATAATTTTATAAAACCTTAAAGAGATCTTTGTAAATTGCAGTGTGTCTGCTTATAAACAAATCAAATCAATCTCCATTTCTTCAAAGCGTCAAACACAAAAGAGTAGCTGGACATTGGTTTTTACAATCAACTTCAGAGAAAATACAGGAATAATGATCAATGGCATTTTGAAGCAGATAAAACTGCCGAGTTTTATGTTTGAGTCTATCTGTGATTTGCTATAATAGTATTCCTTCCTATTAGCTGTTCTCAACAATATTAGTTCTATATTCATTTGATATGAGCATTTATATTAAACTTCAAAATTACCTCTGGTAGTATCCAGAATGTATGTCAGAAACCCCTAAAAGCAACTTGTTTTCTCTTAGTTAAGATAACATTTAGTCACGTTAATAACTATTGAAATGACAACTTCAGATTTTCAAAATCAGTAGGGTGCCTTGCAGTGAACGTGCATATGCTGGAGCATCTGGCCAAGTTACAACGCAGTTATCAATGCTTAGTTCTTCTTGGCTTTCTTCAGATAGTGAGCCCGTGTAGCCTTGTTCATATTCATGGCTATTTTCAAATAAATCCAAGAAGGCAGGTTTGAGATTATCCATCCCTAGGGAAACAGAATGCAAGAGATATGTAATTATAGCCTACAATTTGGGCTAAACTGAAGCATATGATTTAACATTTTATTATAGTGTTGTTTTTATTTAGAGGTAGATTGTAAAGTTCTTGGGTATACAACCATTATAATTATAACAGGACATAGACGTTTTGTTACTATGGCTGGACAATGTATATATGCTAATCTATTACATACTATCCTGTAACTCAATGGGAAAGAAACCCCAAGCCAGAAAGTACTGATTTGCGACTCAAACAATCTACCTACCATAAGAACATGGATCAGGTATCCATTGGTTCGGGATTGCAGGCCGACTGTTTTAATTGCAGACTTCACAAACGTCTCTGGAGTGGGTTTATCCAAAGTTGGCTTTCGGATTTTAGCCAGTTTTGTAGCTACGAAGTATGGCAGGACACTCTAGAAAGGTAACACCCAGCCCAGAAAACATGCTATTGATTAGTCAGGCCACGAACTCAGAATGTACAGTGGTGCTTGACTGCTCTTAGTGGCAGAAACATCTGTATCTTTACAGAGAGAGAAGAAAAGAGAAGTGGCTATCTAAAGCCAACTTGATAGAACATATGATGCCATAAAACAAATTGTAACAAACCAATCTCTCAGTAAAACAGAGTTTGAGACCAGAGAAAGTATTAAAAATAAGCAGAAATCTACCTTTTTGAACCTTTAGAAAGGAAAGCATTAAATAATCTAGATAGCACAGATTCAGGATAGGATATTTTTTCCACTTAGTAAACTGAACATTGAGACAGAACCACCAAGTAGGAGATGTTTGATACTTTATTCTCCTAATGGGATAATACCAACTTTCTCTATAATTCATGGCTAATTAAGTTTGTTCTATCAGCTTTGATCCTTCTAAAACAGACATCTTATTTTCTCAGCCTTGCGTTACTACTTTTCTTCCCTAGTTTCTCACCATTCTACTTCTGAGTTTCATAAAGAATTTTATTGATATAAAAGACAGAAGCATCTCCCTTTTTCTTCTTTTTTAGAGGGAACACAGTCTAACAATATGGAAACCGTTTGAGTAACTAAAAGACACCTGACTGGATGGGTGTGGGGCGACAAATCTGGACATGACCTTTAGAGGTACTTCAATAATGTTAGGTTCTTTATTGCTTATGCTTTCTGCATTTTGGATGTGATTCAACACAGAGTGTAAGGAAACCCTGTTATAACAAGTCCTGAGTCATGATACAAGAGGTCCTTCCATAGTTTGAAATAACCTGGGCATGGTAGTTCAACAAAGGGTGAATGTATTGTTTATCTCACATGTGTGAAGTATCATTGCAATGATACTTTTCTTTTTTTCTTTTCTTTTCTTTCTTTCTTTTTTTTTTTTTTTTCTGGGCAGGGTTTTGCTTATTGCTTAGGCTGGAGTGTGGTGACACGATCATAGCTCACTGCAGCCTTGACCTCTTGGGCTCAAGTGATCCTCTGGTCTCAGCCTTCTGAGTAGCTGGGACCAGGGGCGTGCACCTCCATGCCCAGCTAATTTTAAATTTGTTTGTAGAGAAAAAGTTTCAACATGTTGCCCAGGCTGGTCTCAAACTTCTGGGCTCATGTGATCCTCCCACCTCAGCCTCCCCAAGTGTTGGGATGACAGGTGTGAGCTACCACACCTGGCCCAATGACACTTCTATTAAAGAAAAGGAATGGTTCTAACACATGGTGGCCAAAATCTTAAAAGCTCAATCAAATTGAGATCTGTTCCATTCTATGGATTTCCTTCATGCTGAGACCTAGAAGGAGTGGTCTCATGTCTCTGGGTTTTTGTGTATGTGTGTGCTTTGCATTTTTCCCACTCCAAAGTGTAAGTCAAGGAATGCAACCCACTCTCCTTGACAGGTTAGATGAAACCTCAGCCTCCCCATTAGAACCAACAACCCCAGATGGAGTGCTGTCACTCTCCAACTTTCTGTTTCCCTGTCCCTGCAGGCATGAATTCATACTAAGTAAACTAATTTCACTGAAGTACTTCAATATTCAATACCAACTTTGATTAGGTAACTTTTGATTTCTGAGAATTTGTTGATTGGGATTATCACTATACATTTATCCCTCACTTAGCAAAAAAAAATTTTTTTTGTCAAATCTTTTAAGAACCATTTTGCCACAAGGATATAGTCTATGAGAGCACACACTATGGTGAGATCTCAGACTCAGACCGAGTAGGAAATGCAGAGTTCAGTGAGGCTCTCACAATGGGTCAGTAAAGAAAAGGTTATTCCCCAGAGTAAAGCTGAGTAGTAAGGAAAAAAATAGTATATGCAGATACTCTGGTCTCACATAATGAAGGAACATAAGCAAACCATTTCTCATTTCTATGTGTTAGGTTTAAAGGTCACAAAATAGTGAAGATTTAAAAAAAAATCCAATATAGATCGCAAGCCTGCTAAAGGTATTGTAAGATTTTAAACTTCTAGAGGTAGAGATGGTCTAATCATTACACTTCTCAATTGCATTATAATTCTTTGTTCCTTTCTTCCATCCTTTCTGCCATCTTCTTCCCTCCCTTCATAGGTACATGGTATAAATTGGACTACTTTGATCTTGTAGGAGAACTAAGTTGCACTGCCTGACGGAACCACTTGGTGGTGCCACAAGTTAACTGTTCATGCAGCTAAGCCACAGAGAGAGTCTAGAGAACCCCCAGATCAAGGGGTGGGGACAAGAGAAGCATACTCAGGAATTCCAAGCTGGGTTATGTTTTTCCAGCTAAGACATTGTAAATTCTTTTCTAGAAAGGATACTTATTTCCACAATGGTTTAAAATCAAGGCAGTTAACAGTTATGGCCTAGTGGAGGGTTCAAAGATGAAACAGCATTTGAGCTAAGTCTTTTTTTTTTTTTTTTTTTTTTTTGTACTGATATTTTTGGTTTGTGGCTGCATCACTCCAATCTCTGCCTTCATGATCACATTGCTTTCTCCTCTTCTGTCTGCAATCTCCCTGCCTCTGATTAAAGACACTTGTGATTACATAAGAAAATGTCCCCCTCTCAAGATCTCCAATTTAATTACATCTGCAAAGACCTCATTTCCATCTAAGGTAATATAGGGTTCATGGATTAGGACCTGATGTCTTGGGGGCCATTATTCAGCTTACTGCAACATATATTTATATACTTGTGCCTGGATGAGTTCTCAGTACACTAAATGTCTTAACTTCCTCTCAAACAATATATGACATCTTAACTTCCTCTCAAACAATATATGACATTATTTCCAGACATTTTTCAGATGGCAAAGCTGAGGCAGAGAAAGGTTATAATAATTTGCCCAAGCTTTATCATACTCGCATGTTCTTTGACCACATGCAATTAGTTAGAACCAACAACAAAAGCTATTTTTAAGTTTTCTATTCTGAAATGATTTCAGATTTACAGTAAATCTGCAAAACAGTACAAAGTATTCATATATCTCCACTTAGATTTTCCAAAGGTTAACATCTTACCCCATTTACTCCACCATTTTCTCTCTATAATTTTTCCAAACTTTTTGTGATTCAGTTGCATATACAATATTGTTAACCCTAAACGCTCCAGTGTCTATTTCCTAAAAATCAAGGACTTTTTCAAGTAATCATGATGTTATTATCAAAATCAGGAAGTCACACTGATATAATGCTATTAATAATTTACAGACCTTACTCAAATTTTACCTATTGTCTCAAAAATGTCCGAAAGAACAAAAGTTTAAAAAATGTTTTCTTGACCAGGATCCAGTCCAGAAACACGTGCTGCAGGTATTTGTCACGTCCCTTTAGTCTCCTGAAATTTTCGACAAGTATAGGCTGGTAATTTTGTAGGATATTCCTCATTTTACCTTTTTCTGATATTTCTCTCTACTATGTTCATGTTATGCATTCTTGGCAGGAATATCACATAATTAATGTTATGTCTTCAGCACATTTTATCAGGATTCATAAAATATAAAATTGTCTTATTGACAGTAATATTAACAATACAAAATTTTTTGAAAAAGAAATACATTTATTTATTTATTTATTTATTTATTTTTCCTGAGACGGAGTCTTGCTCTCTCACCCAGGCTGGAGTGCTATGGCCCGATCTCAGCTCACTGCAAGCTCCGCCTCCCGGGTTCACGCCATTCTCCTGCCTCAGCCTCCCAGTAGCTGGGACTACAGGCGCCGCC
>NW_012119710.1:875210-888731 GCF_000951035.1 Colobus angolensis palliatus | reverse complement strand
CTCGGCCTCCCAAAGTGCTGGGATTACAGGCTTGAGCCACCGCGCCCGGCCGAGCTAAGTCTTAAATGAAGTGCAAGAATTTGCCTGATTGTAAACAAATAAGGGAACAACAGGAGCCAAGAAACAGAGCCACAGAAGAGCATGATGTTTTTCAGGGAACTGCATAGCTCAGGATGGTTCAAATGCTGGAAATGTGTGAAGAGTAGCAGGAGGGAGGCAAAACGGTACAGAAAACTGAATCCATTCACCAGGCTGTATCCATTTCTAGAACACAAACTCCATGAAGACTTGGTCATATTCACCACTATATTTTTAATGCTTTAGAACAGTACTTGGTATAGAGCAGGGACACAATTAATATCTATTGAATGAGTTGGCAAAAGACACTTCATTATGGACAGCACTGAAGAAGAGTACTGGGGTCTCTTTCCACTACTGCTATGATCCAGAAAATTAATTACACCAAGAAGTTGATAATATGAACATTCGAGCCAAAATTTTAGAAATCCTGAAGCATATATAAGACCACCCATCTAAACAGGCATACTTATTGCTACTTGCCAATGATTTAAAAATAAATATTCCAAGTTATGTGAAAGTAAAGAAATATCTTAGATATCAAAAAGCCATCTAGGTACACCCTTAAACTGTTAAATAAAGCCCAAAAAGTGGCTGGGCGTGGTGTCTCACGCCTGTAATCGCAGCACTTTGGGAGACCGAGGCAGGCGGATCATGAGGTCAGGAGACCAACCTGACTAACACGATGAAACCCCGTCTCTACTAAAAATACAAAAAATTAGCCGAGCGTGGTGGTGGGCACCTGTAGTCCCAGCCACTCAGGAGGCTGAGGCAGGTGAATGGCGTGAACCTGGGAGGCGGAGCTGGCAGTGATCGGAGATCACGCCACTGCACTCTAGCTTGGGCAACAGAGCGAGACTCCGTCTCAAAAAAAAGAAAAAAAAGAAAGAAAGAAAGAAAAAACCCCAACAAGTGATAATTAATTGATTTATCCTGCTTACTCAGGAAAACATTATGGGAAACAGGTCAAGAAGATACTCATACTTTTATAGGAAACTGTGGGCAGAACAAATATTTCAAGTTGCTCAAGCTCAACAAGTTCCCATTACAAATACTGCCAGCTCAGAAACAACCTGACCTTGAGAGCTGCAGATGTGGGCAAGTACCCTGGTCTTCAGATTTAGAATTCCCAAATGGCAAATAATTAATTAGGCCATAAAGCAAAGCTGTTGATGCTTCCTTGCTTAGCCTATTTAAAAAAATAAAAATAAAAAAATAAAATCACTGGAGACAACTTGGTATCTTTTTTTTTTTTTTTTGAGACGGAGTCTCGCTCTGTTGCCCAGGCTGAAGTGCAATGGCGCCATCTCGGTTCACTGCAACCTCCACCTTCCTAGTTCAAGCAATTCCCCTGCCTCAGTCTCCCAAGTAGCTGGGATTACAGGGGCCTGCCACCACACCCAGTTAATTTTGTGTCTTTAGTAGAGACGGGGTTTCTCATGTTGGTCAGGCTGGTCTTGAACTCCTGGCTTCAGGTGATCCGCCTGCCTCGGCCTCCCAAAGTGCTGGGATTACAGGCGTGAACCACCACACCCAGGCCCGACAACTTGGTATCTTTTTTCTCACCCACTGGAGAAGCTTGCTTAGATAACTGGACTTTATAGTACACTTCAGGGGTGCTTGATTCAGAAGAGGAATGCTTATTGCCTTGGAGTAGTGGAAAGAAAGATGCCTGAAACTGCATGGCAGATATTCAAAAATCAGGGATTGAACCTTGGAACTTAACATGTTAGGGCATCTTTCAGGTGCCATCATCTGTGTACTAAACATGCTTTTCAATGGAAAAATGACCAGAGTATCACAAGACAATGACTTGGGAAAATGTAGACCCAGAAGACACCAGGGTCTAATGTATTTGCACAGTAAGAGATTTCAGACATGGTGTCACATCTGCCTTTACTGAGCATTAAATTCAACCGTGTAGCCAGTACACACTCTTAAGGCAGAAGCTGGGGCTCCTATGAAGAATATTAGGAAAACTTCTTTTCCTGAAATCTGTGTATTCATCTACTATTTCAGGATCTGGTACACAAAAACCTAAATAATTATACACCTATATTCTAGTTTTGGAGTATGTATTGCTTTACTTGCAGAGCATGAAATTAGCTTTTCCACATAAAGGCCCTTGATTATCTACTTGGCAGAAACCCTTAGACTTTCTAGAAATTTTAGGAAAAAGGAATCGTTCTGATGGTGCAGAGATCCCTGGTTACACAGCAATGAAAAAAGGCCCTATAATAACAATACATATAAATCTTAGCATCAAAATCCAAAATGAAGGAGTTCAAAATATGGTACTCTACACAAAGATCCTGGATAAATGTTGGCTGATAATCTTGTAAATAACCTACCTCCAAAGATGTGGAATTTGTATGTTAACATTCAAGGAACAAAAAGAAAAATAGTATAATCTCACAAAAGGCATTCACTTAACACTAAACTATTTCCTGAGCACCTACTAGAACAATGTTTTAGGCAATGGGAACTTAATGAATAAAATTCATTGTGAATAAAAACAGAGTCCCTCATCTTACAGAGCTTACATTTCAGTAGGGGGATATAGACCACAAACAAATAATAATAATAAAAAGGTGTACAGTATTGGCAGGCGATGATAAAAAAGGAAGATGAAAAAAATACCTGGGTAAAAGAGCTGATAGAGGCTGAGCCTGCACATGGGTTCTCAAGAAAGGCCCCTTTGATATGGTGACTTATAACCAAAGATCTGAACAAAGAGACGGAGTTGGCCAAAAGGATATCTGGGTGAAGAGCCTTTGAGACTGAAGGAACAAGTGCAAGGCCCTGAAGTGAAGGTGTCCTCAAGGTATTTCCAGAACTGCAAGGAGGCCACGGAAGTAGGAAGGCGGGGAGGGGACATGATAACGTGGAAGTTTGAAATCAGAACATTGAGGGTCATAAGAACTCATGGTTTCATTGTGAAAGAGATGAGAAGCCATGGGAGAATTTTTAGCATA
The DNA here is from genome assembly GCF_000951035.1 of Colobus angolensis palliatus. Lineage (NCBI taxonomy): Eukaryota > Metazoa > Chordata > Mammalia > Primates > Cercopithecidae > Colobus > Colobus angolensis. Next base: position 885,678 of record NW_012119710.1, on the reverse strand, counting down.
GCAGTGAAGTAACTGGATTTTTTTTTCTTTGTTTCTGAGACAGTCTCACTCCGTCACCCAGGCTAGAGTGCAGTGGTGCAATCTCGGCTCACTGCAACCTCCACCTCCTGGGCTCAAGCCATCGTCCCACCTCAGCCTCCCAAGTAGCAAGGACCACAGGCACACACCACCATGCCTGGCTAATGTTTGTATTTTTTGTAGAGACAGGGTTTCACCATGTTGCCCAGACTGGTCTTGAACTCAGTGAGCCCAAGCAATCCATACGTCTCAGCCTCCCAAAGTGTTGGGATGACAGGTGTGAGCCACTGTGCCCAGCTGGATTTTATTTTAAAGAGATCACTCTGGCTGCTATAAGTAGACTGTAGGGGCTGTTAAACCACAATGGGTGTAGGAAGGCCAGATAGTAAGATACTGCAAAATGTCCAGGACAAGCTATGATGGTGGCTCAGATAAAAGTGGTAGCAGTGGAGGTCATGAGAAGTAGTCAAATCGTGGGTATGTTGCAAGGATTTCCTAAAGGATTAAGTTTGGGATGTGAAAACAGAGGTGGTAGGGTAACAGGAAAACAAAAATCAGCATTGGTTAAAATCAGACCAACTTGGATTCAAATTCCAGCTTGACCATTTACTAGTTGTGTGATCTTGACACTCACAACTAATGAGTTGAGCCTTAGTTTCACTCAATGACTGAGCCTTAGTTTCTTCCTCTGTAATTAGAGGCTATAGAATCTTCCTTATTATACTATCATGAGAATTAAATAAAATGTTATCAGTTAAAGAGTGCGGGATTTGAACTCTACTATGTATTAGCAATTATTTTCTAAGTTTTCCAATATCTATATTTTTAGAATGAATTTGGAAAGAAGAACTTGGCTGACTTTTTATATCGAATAAGACATATAAGAATGCCACTTTCCATGGAGAATATCTGACTGTTGAGGTAACCAACTGAATATCTTAGTTCTCCTGGACACACATGTAATGGTTTGGAGGGACCTCTTAAGCTTGTAGGTCTTGTGGTACAACACTGTTGTAAATGGCCAAGAAAAAAGGACATTATCACTGAAAAAAATCAAGATTCAGCTGGTTGGAAGGGATCTGAGTTCAATGATCCCAACAGGACTAATTTTACTATTCTTAAGTCATTTTCCAAAACTGGTGTAGTTGGCCATACATGAACATTTCCAGTGAGAATCTTTGTATTGCTTTATAACTCTCCCTATGTAGACTCCATATGCACAAAAGATACACTCTTAACTCCTTTCATAGTCATTGGCAATTAACAGGAAGAAAGGATGGAGACTTACATTTGTAATCCTGGTAGCCATTTCTCAATATTTAGCTTTCTAGTTATTTGAAGCCCAATAGAACTATAAGAATACTCTAAGCAATAAAATACTGTAACAAAAATACAAAGGAGGAATATCTTCTTTCATTAAAAAATTCTTAAATTTTGTTTTCGCTCATCTCAATTTGTCCTATTTGTTTTCTGAATTTCATAGATTAATGCAAATCTAGTCTATTCTGATTAAAAACTACATTTTTACCTGAATTAACTAAACCACCAACTCTCATCACCAAGACAAAGGCACTGGAAGGTAGTAACAAGGGAATGGAGCCCAGAGGATTTCCTTTTTGTCTCTCTCTTTTTTTTTTTGATGAGACAGGGTCTTGCTCTGCCACCTATCACCTGGGCAGAAGTGCAGTGACACCATCACAGCTCACTGCACCTTCAACCTCCTGGGCTCAAGTGATTCTCCAGTCTCAGCTTTCTGAATGGCTGGGACCACAGGCATGCACCACCATGCCCGGCTAATTTTTTTCTACTTTTTGTAGAGACGGTGTCTCACTATGTTACCCAGGCTGGTCTTAAACTCTTGGGTTCAAGCGACCCTTCTGCTTTGGCCTCCCAAAATGCTGGGATTATAGGTGTGAGCCACAGTGCGTAGCCCCTAGAGGATTTCTTCAGGACAATAAGTTCAAATGCAAATGGAGTATTCTTTTGTAATCTCCTTTTAAGAATGAAAAAGTCCACTTCATTTTCAGGGCAGCTGAAAGTTCTCTGGGTTTAGATGGTCTCTATCTGCATCCCCATCTTTCTTCTGGTAAAGAAAACCTCAAGGGATGGTGTCCCTTGGTAGATGACCTCCTTGTTAAGAGCATTTCCAGAGACCCGGCCTCCCAGGTCAAAGGAAGGAAACTGCAAGGCGCAGAGCAACACCTCTTTGCAGATGGAGTTACTCACACCAAGATCGGTACATTCTCTACACTTCTTCATGTTTTTGAACATATCACTCTTTTTTAGTTTCTTCTCGACAACATATCTCTCTATACAATTGTCTTATTCGTGGATTTCTTTAATGTCTGTCTCCCTCCTGATAAATGTAAATTCAACCACAGCAGAGGCTCTGTCTGTCTTTTGCCAGATTATTCGGTGCTTTCTAAATATTTCCTGACTGAAGACATGTGGAACATGATATATACCTCTAGTTTTGGACTTACTGTGGGTATGTGTTTAAATATCTGTTTTTTCTCTGTGTGTGCCTTCAGGACAGAGACTGGGTCTTCTTTACCTTTGTTTCCTAGATGTCTAGCCAACGACCTGGTAAAAGCAGGCATGAGCTGTTTGATAAACTAAACTGACCTTAAGCAAGTTTCAAGACTCCTCTTTATTTTCATTTTTTTGAGACAAAGTCTTGTTCTGTTGCCCAGGCTAGAGTGCAGGGGTGCGATCTTGGCTCACAGCAACCTCTGCCTCCCAGGTTAAAGCAATTTTTGTACCTCAGCCCCCTAGAGTAGCTGGGTTTATAGGCACGCACCACCACACCTGGCTAATTTTTTTTTTTTTTTAGGAGAGATGGGTTTCGTCATGTTGGCCAGGCTGGCCTTGAACTCCTGACTTCAAGTGATCCACCTGCCTCGGCCTCCCAAAGTGCTGGGATTACACGTGTGAGCCCTCGCGCCCAGCACGGGACTCCTGTTGATCCTGTTTCCTATTTGTAAAATGGGACTAGGTTAACATCTGTGTAAAATGAGAAAACAAAGGAGGTGAAAACATGGGCATATTGCAGATATCCAATAAATGTAAGTCTCTTTCCTCTCTTCTTCACCCTTCTATATCATCTCCCAGCTTGGAGTGTTTTTATCTCACATCATATCCCACTTGCCAGAAGGGGAGATTAAGGTGTAAAGTAATGAAGCAACTTTCTGTAGGTCAGATGATCACCGGGTGTTGAAGGCAGAACTCAAACCTTGGTCCACCAACTCCAAGCTCAGTGTCCTTTCTTCTCTGCCTCTAGGCACGCTGACGACCAATGCAGTTTTCATAAAACCACAGCCTGGACTGAGGACACTGTGACCATGCTTTAGCTGTGACTTTTCATCTTGAAATGATGAAATATCGGCCGGGCGCGGTGGCTCAAGCCTGTAATCCCAGCACTTTGGGAGGCCGAGACGGGCGGATCACGAGGTCAGGAGATCGAGACCATCCTGGCTAACACAGTGAAACCCCGTCTCTACTAAAAAACATGAAAAACTAGCCGGGCGAGGTGGCGGGCGCCTGTAGTCCCAGCTACTCGGGAGGCTGAGGCAGGAGAATGGCATAAACCCAGGAGGCGGAGCTTGCAGTGAGCTGAGATCCGGCCACTGCACTCCAGCCTGGGCGACAGAGCGAGACTCCATCTCGAAATATCCAGGCAGGGCTTCAGGGATTCTTTAGCATCAAAAATCTCTTTATGAGGCAGGTTTGTGAAGAAACATCACTGATGCTATATCTAGGGGAAATTTTGATAAGGGCCAAAATATTTGCACGGTTTTAGGTCTCCCCACAGATTGCTTCTTAATGCAAGGGAAATAATGGTAATTATATGGCAGAGGAGTTGGGTAACACCTGGAGTGGGGGGTCAGAAACATCGCCACCAATGAAGAGTGGATGGATCTCGTGTGTCTCCCCACATGAGGCCCTGAGGACACAATATCACATACATATGTGATATTTTGGCTGGGAAAGCATAACCCGAATCTCACTTTTGGGTTTCTCTAAGGAAGCAACAAAGAAACCCCAAAAGAGGAATGTATAATTAAAAAGGAGGAATACTGTACTCTTAAAAAAGTCACTGTCATAAAACCTAAAGGTTTTAGATATATCCCAGGTTAAAGGAAACAAAAGAGACAGGACAACTAAATATAACACCTGATCGTAGATTTCATTCTTTAGTGGAGGAAGAGGACAGGATGAAGAATATTATAAGACCAAAAATTGGGCATAAATAATACATTAGAAAAAATTATTGTATCACTGTTAAATCTGAGTTGATAGGGGTATTGTGGTTATATACGAGAATATCCTTATTCTGGTTGGGTGTGGTGGCTCACACCTGGAATCTCAGCACTTTGGGAAGCCAAGGCAGGAGAATCACTTGAGCTCAGGAGTTTGAGACCAGCCTGGGTGACAAAGCGAGACCCTGTGTCAACGAAAAATGCTAGGCTTGGTGGCATGTGCCTGGGGTCCTAGCCACTCAGGAGGCTGAGGTGGGAGGATCAGTTGAGCCTGGGAGGTCAAGGCTCTAGTGAGCTGTGATAGCTCCACTACACTCCAGCCTGGGTGACAGAGTGAGAACCTGTCTTCAAACAACAAACAAACAAACAACTTATTTTTCAGAAGTACACACTCAAGAGTTTAGAATTGAAGGACCATAATGTTTGCACTTACTCTCCAACAATAAAACAAATGTGGTAAAATGTTAACAGTAAGTAAATCTAAGCAAAGGGTATCAGAGTTTTGTCTGCACTATTTTTATTCTTGTAACTTTTCTGTAGACTTGAAATTATTTCCAAATAATTTTTTTAAACCAGAAGGCTTATGAAAATTTTGCAGAATAAGAGTTCAAGAGGTACAGTTTTAGGATTTAGTCTTAGTCTTAGCTACTTCCTGCTTGCTCAGTATTAACTGGTAGTCAGTACAGGGTAGACAGAAGAAGCCCAGGGCTAGGGCCCACTACCTAGCCAGTCAAATTGCTTATAATAATCTTTTGAAAGACACAAGTGTCTTTTTTTTTTGACTGGACTTTAATTATAAGGTAATGAGAACAAACAGTCCTCATCAACAGACTACACTTATGATAAGGTTTCCTTGAGAATGTGCTTCTCATCCTCTGTTCAAAATCAAATAGTCTCTCAGGCCCATCATTCACCTCCAGGGCATTTACATCACTTGTTGTTGTTATTGTGTTTTTGCATTTCCAGGAAATGATTATACAATGGCAAATCTGAATTCTTGAAGGCAATTTTAAATGATCTTGTAAAATTATGGGAAAGAAGTTAAGAAGTTGAAGGAAAGATGGGGAGAGAAATGCAAAAGAAAACTATTAAGAAGTAATATGAAACAATCTAGAATTTCAACAATATACCCTCTTCCTTCCCCAAAAGAGCAATCCGATGTACATTCACATGGAGGTAGACCTAAAAAGATAGCGTTCTTTGCAAGGATTAGAAAAAAAATGGAAACATAGCCACATAGCATTAGTCTAGAAGTCATTCTGATAAACAGGCTGAAATTTCATGCACAACCAGAGTTTTCTGTGATGCCATGGAAAAGGCAGGTCTCCCATTTACCACAAACAACAAGTGCCACCAGCAAGACTGTCTCCTCTTACATTCTCACAACTTGTTTCCCTCAAAGATCTTTTCTCCAGATTTTCCACCTAGTAATCTGGTGGGACTAGAAGCTACTGTAAAAACACATTAGCATTTGTCTTCTGAAATATTTTATTTTGATAAACTTTTGTTTTTCTCTAATAATGAATTATAAACTGTCATTTCAGCCGTCATTGTGTTTTGTCATATGAATTCATTCAAGGTTTAAACTCTGAATTAATTTGATGAAAAAATAAAGACTCAAATGTTTGTGAGGGAAGGCACAGTCATCATTCTGTGTGAATACATCAGAATGCTGAAGTAGAATAGAAAGAGAATCTCTTATTAATTCTGATCAAAGGGGCAAAAAAAAAAATGTAGTCTAAATGAAGCTCAGAGTTAAAAATGATTGGCTTTTCTTTGGTGGTGTTTTATGCCCACAAATTTTTTGGACTAGGAGTATTTATCAGCTGATTCTGCCTTGTACTCCAGCCCACACATGTTTCCTGGGTGATCTTATTAAAATACAAATCAGATAATGTTGCTTTCCTTCCTAGTCCTCCAGTGGCTGCCCATAGGGTTTAGGATTAAATTTGAACTCCACAAGGCCATCTCCTTTCTTGCCACTCCATCGTCCTCCCCCACATTCAGGCCAGAGTGGACATCCCAGTGTCTAGTACATGCTCTGCCCTCTGAAATGCCCATGACTGGCTCCTCTGTTGGCATCCCTTCCCCAACTCCTCTCCAGTTCTACTCACCATATCTTCTCCCAGCCCCATTTGCACCTGAGCCCTGTGGCCCCTGTCCCTCTCTTAAGGCTTGGGCCAGTTTGCCTGCCCTGGAAATCTTTCTCTCAGCCCTTTGGTGCTTTTGGTTAGGCCTGCTTCTTACAGCTTCTGGTCACTCTGCTTATAGGTCAATCACCAACGGACCTTTTTACGATTCCTGCCTAGTCACAATAGGTGTTTACAAACTATTCAGTTAATAGCGTGATTACAATTAGATTCATCAGAAAGAAAATGGTATACCATTGGATGGCATGTGATACCTTCCCACGAATACCTTCTCATGGAATGTAATAGCTTCTCACGAATGTTTTACTGGTTTCCTTGTCACTAAAATACAACATATTCTACACAGAACATTGGCGTTACTAACATTAAAATGACTGGTGTCAAGGAAAGAGGAAAAAAGAGAGTACAGTAATTTTGTATAAAATCCAGGATTCTAGAAAACATGTCCTCTGAAGGTAACCTATACATATGGGAAGCTGCAAGTCGGGAACAACGCCAAGTGGCTATGACATCTAAGGTTCCCTAGGATGAAAGCTCAGGTCAGGGTTTAGAGGAAGCAGGCTCTTAGTTGATCTTGGAAGATGAGGAAACAGTCATCCCTGCTTCCTCTCATTACCATTCTATCTCACAGTAGGTGATTTAGCTCCCACCAGTATCTATTCAATAAAAAGGTTTAGAAGCTACTTCTACATGACATTTAGGCCCATCTTGATGGTCTACAGGCATAAAGGAGGAAATGGAACTAACCAAGCAACCACCTTCTGGTTCCATCACTCCCTGAGCACAGATGGATCCAGAAAGTATTCAATGCTGACCTACAGGCCTGCAGCAAGTAGTCTAGTGTTTAAGAAGAAAGGCTTTAGTGCCGAATAGACCCAGATTTGAGTACCAGTTCAACACGGGCAAGTGGCTTACCCTCTCTAAGCCCCAATTTCTGCAATCAAAAATAATAATAGTCATCATCACACCATCATATGGGATTGTTATGAGATACAGTGAAATGATACATATAAAAGTGTTTAGCACTGTACCTGAAAAGTATCCACTCAAATATTCACTATTATTATTTTGATCGATCATTTGGGGCTTCAGGGTACAAAAAGTGAAATACTTGCCTCACAGGAACGAAAGCCACAGTAAACACCAGACATGCATAGAGGTGGGGTAGCTGATGGGCAGGAGCAGGAAAGAGGTACAAATCGCAACTTCTCCCAAGACATTTTTTAAAAGTGCCTGAGCACAGAAATATTATTTATTTCAATTGAAGAATGGCTAACTTGAAATTGCCACCCATTAAAACTCCTATATTTGCTTTCTCTCATATTTTGTATTTTCACAGCATTGTATCTGCTAGCTACATAATAAACTTAAAAGTATGTAAAAATTAACTCAAAATGGATCAAGGAACTAGAACTAGAAAACTCTTACAGGAAAACAGGGGGAAAGCTTCATGACACTGGATTTGGCAAGCATTTCTTGGATTTGACACCAAAAGCACCAGCAACAAAAGAAAAAAACAGATAAACTGGACTACATCAAGATTAAAAACCTTTGTGAATAAAAAGGCATTATACAGACTAAAGTCAAAATAAAATGGCAACTCATGAAGTGGGAGAAAATCTTTGCAAATCGTGTATCTAATAAGGGGACAACATCCAGAATATATAGATCATTCCTACAACACAATGACAAGAAACCAAACAACATGATTTTATTAAACGTAGGCAAAGGACTGGAATAAACATTTCTTCAAAGGTGATATGCAAATGACCAAATAAGCTCATGAAAAAATGCTCAATATCACTAATCATCAGGGAAAAACAAATCAAAACCACAATGAGTACCACTTCATATCCGTTATGATGTCTATTACAAAAAACAAACAAAATAGAAAATAAAAAGTGTTGGTGAAGACGTGGAGAAACTGGAACCCTGCACACTGCCAGTGGAAGTGTAAACTGGTGCAGCTGACATGGAAAATGGCAAAGTTCTTCAAAAAATTTAAAGCAATTACCATATGACCCAGCAATTCCACTTCTGTATACATATACAAAAGAATTGAGGGCCAGGCGCAGGGGCTCAAGCCTGTAATCCCAGCACTTTGGGAGGCCCAGACGGGCGGATCATGAGGTCAGGAGATAGAGACCATCCTGGCTAACACGGTGAAACCCCGTCTCTACTAAAAAAATACAAAAAAAACTAGCCGGGCGAGGTGGCGGGCGCCTGTAGTCCCAGCTACTGGGAGGCTGAGGCAGGAGAATGGCGTAAACCCGGGAGGCGGAGCTTGCAGTGAGCTGAGATCCGGCCACTGCACTCCAGCCCAGGTGACAGAGCAAGACTCCGTCTCAAAAAAAAAAAAGAAGAAAAAAAAAAAAGAATTGAAAACAGAGTTTGCAAGAGGTATTTGTACACCCATGCTCATATTAGCATTATTTACAATACCCAACAGGTGGAAACAACCCAGATGCCCGTTGACAGGTAAATGGATAAGCAAAATGTGGTCTATATACAATGGCATTTTATTCAGCCTTGAAAAGGAAGAAAATTCTGACACATACTTCAACATGTGTTGAACTTGAACCTTGAAGACATGCTAAGTAATATAATCCAGTCACAAAAGATCAAATACTGTATGATTCCACCCATATGAGGTAATAAGAGTAGTCAAATTCATAGAGATGGAAAATCAACCAGTGGTTGCCAGGGGCCGGAGGGAAGGGGAAATGGGGAGTTCATGTTTGATGGGTACAGAGTTTCAGTTTTGGAAGTTGAAAAATGTTCTGGAGATGGATGGTGGCAGTGGTTGCACAATATGTGAATGGACTTAATACCATTGAACTGCATGTTAAAAATGATGAAAATGGTAAATTTTATGTTTATTTTACCACAATCAAAAAAGAGAGAGATGCTGATAGTCTTCGTCTCTCATAATAAAGCGCTAAGAACTAAAAAATATGCTTCAGCTATTTATACTGTGTTTAGTTCCACTTTAGGTATCCCTACTTGGAAATTCTAAGGGATAATTTTTTAAAAATCGAGACAAGTGCATTAAGGAAAAAGAAGCCATGTTTTTAATGGTGTGCTAATGTCACATTCAGTTACTTAGGAATATGATATTTTTTTGTTGTTGCCAAGACAGCAACAGTTGCTGTTGGAAACCACACAAAAACAGGGATACTTAAGTGAAACAAACTCCACTCACCTGCACAAAGATGCCCTTGCTCCTATACTCCTCGTGGAGGCACTGAGAGAAGAAATCTACAAAAGTCTGGGAGGGGAGTGGGAGTGAGAAGAAAACACACACATTACATCAATCTGCCTGATTTGTAGCCATGGAAACAAAAATAATAAACGAATCATTTAATGCTATAATTTCTCATCTATTTTTCATTTCAAATGCAGAAGAGAACTTAGAAAAACACCTCAAAACCTCAAGTGGTTTTTATCTGCCACTAAATGAAGTATTATATTACCATATAATATCCAGATCAAATTCTGATTTAACTGGAAAAGATTCTTTTTATGCTTTTCTCCCCCCAGAAAATTACTTTCCAAGAAAAAATATTTTTCTCTTATATAACAAAGGATGCATTTCATCTCTCCACTTGCCACTCAAACAGAAACATGACATGAAGTCCATTCAACTCTATTCTATGGGGATTTTGTTGTTGCTAAAAAGAACAGAACAAGCATCCTCTTGGTGCTTTGGGATGACAAGATCCAAGAAATACAGAGGTGAATGTGACAGCCCATCTTCTTCTGATAATACAACCTGAAATCTATTTGTAAAATACAATGTGCCATTTTTCAAATGTGAACTCAACCTCAGACTAGAAATGCAAAGAATCAAGTGACTTTTCAAGGGTCCTAATTAGTCATAGTTTTGTATCCACGGAGTAGAAGAGGTAAGTTGAAGTTCACGAATCCCTTCAAGAAACATGGCATTCATTTTATTTATTTATTTTTTTTTATTTTTATTTTTTATTATACTTTAAGTTCTAGGGTACATGTGCATAACGTGCAGGTTTGTTACATATGTAT
>NW_012119710.1:837337-873985 GCF_000951035.1 Colobus angolensis palliatus | reverse complement strand
CTACCAATGAGTTTCTTCACAGAATTGGAAAAAACTGCTTTAAAGTTCATATGGAACCAAAAAAGAGCCCACATTGCCAAGACAATCCTAAGTCAAAAGGGTAAAAGGCATTCATTTTAAACTTGCCTACAGTATGTTCCCAGATACAGAAAGTAGATTGTAGGGGTTGGGAGGTGGTACCAAGTTTTTCAAAAGACAGTAGTGACTGTTTTTTCACATGAAAAAGAAGTCGGAGGTTTTGCTTTTTTCCTTCCCTGAAATGTTTCAAGTTCTTACTGTACATATTTTTGTTTATTTTTCCCTAAAAGTCTGCTTAATTTCAACATCTGAGTGATCATTTTCCCTTCAGAGATGTATTTGATGCCTCAACAATGTATCTGAAGATGACGCCATTGACCTGCAGGCAGTAGGAGACACACTCTAAATTACTTTCCTAGCAGTAATGTGAAGAGGTTAATGGTGATATTGTATGAAATTATGACATTGTCCAGAGAGTTCTGGAAAATTCTTGTCTCACCCCAAAGGTGACAAATAATATGTATGAATTCTGGACAACATGGCAAAATACAATCCCACCCAGTCTATCTTGTGCCTACTATGTACATTTACACGTTGACTGGATGCATTTCTTCTATGCTGTGTGAAGTGGACTCATTCATATATCAAATCTCTAATCTTAGACTCATTAACATCATGTTCTAATTAACTAAGCTAACTGCCTAGGTCATCTCTCTATGGAAGGCACAAGTATCACTTTCAAAATCAGTAAAGTACTGGGGGGAGAAAAACAGCATCTGTGAATCTGATATCCTGGTGTCCCATCTGTAAGTTTACAGTAAGTTTACTGTAAGTATATAGTATGTCTCCAACTCAGGTTCTTTTGAAACTCAAGTAGGGTATTTTCCTTTTCTTCTCAGTCTATTGGAAAACTGCCAAGAATAGAACTTCAGGAAAGTTAAATCTACATTAATTTCTCAGATTAAAAATTACTCCTTATTACTATATTGACATGATTTAAGAAAACACTGTTTACCTTGGTTGCAGAATAGATGGTCAACAGTGGGACGGGGAACATGCCACTGCCAGATGAAATGTTCAGAATAGCCCCTTTGGATCTAAAAAGGAAAACGTACCATGTAAAAGGAGTGAAACCACAGTATGCAGTTGTTTGTGAATTACAGATTGAGATATATAATTATTTGAAACAGAATAATGTAGCTGTTTTTCTAACACACATCTCTCCCTGCCTTTCATCAGTATGTGCTATGCTCGGTCAGTAAATGAGACATAATTCAATCAACTAAAAATAGCTCTTCTTCACAATTAGCTCATTTCCCAGTCTTAGTAATCCAGGGCATGACCAGATCAGATCTCCAGTCTCCTCAAGTTGATCTCTACCCTGTGAGGTCTTCTCTAGCCACAGTGCCAAGAATTTTTATTTACAGATCTCTTATACTCCCTGCATGCACCTTTATTGTAGCATATCAGCACGTACTACTTTACTGTAAGATTTAATCAGTCTATGTATATAAACATTCTCTCCTCTCCCCAACAAAACCATAAGCTTCTATATATAATAGCCCACTTTCCCTCAAAATATTCCACACGGTACTGAGCACATAACCAACAGGTACTTAATAAAACTTTCTGGCAATGAGTGAATGGCTATATCCTTTTCCTGGGTTGTAGATTCTACTTCTACTTTCGACTTCTACTTTCTCTGGGTTGTAGAGACTTGGGCACCAACAAAGAGTTGACTCTAAAATTATGTTACTCTCTAGTTCATCAAACTGTGTCTTTTGCCAAAAGGCAAAGCTCAATTGTTACTGTAACTTTTAGAGACTACTGAAAGTTAAAAAATCAAAGTTACCAGGAATTTCTAATTCTACAAAAAAGTGAAAATTAGCTTGAGAAAAGCAATGCTATAAAGATACCAGTTGTTAAAAAGTATGTATAGGTTAGGTAAAGTGTGGAATTATGGTTTAGGAATGTCACAACTACCAACTCTTCCTCTCAAATCCGTTCTTCTCAGAGGATTCCCTTTTTTCAGCCACTGCAACCTGATCCCACCCACCTCCTGTCTCCCATATTAGGTTCCTTTTCTTAACCCACTTTCTCATTGTTCTTTGTCTGAATTTACTTCCCAACACCTTTTTAGCTCAAAAAAGGGACCATAAAGACCCCCTTTATGCAAAATAATAAAGAATACATGATTAAATGGCATCTAAGTTATTTCAGACACAAATCTTAAAGGAAATAATCCCCAAAAGTCACCCGCTCCATCTGCCAGCCTCTAGGCAAGATGCCACTTCAACCATCAAATGGAAGTGGGAGTCCTCGGCTTAGTGTGTATCACTGGAAAAAGTGTTGTTGTTGTTTAACAGAAGTCCTTATTAGTATTATGTGCCTTCCTAAACTGTGAAATCCCTTAAGATTTTGATGATAAAAATTACATTTCAAATTTAAAAATATTAGTAGGGTTTTGAATAAAGTTGGAAATAAGTAGCCAATGGTTTAATTATATCATTCTGGTATTTTTTGTTTGTGTTTTCCTCAGAAACAGAAAAGTCTTTTCTTTTTAAATTTTAAGGTAAGAGTTTGTATCAGGAGTTAGAACTCAACAATTCTAACATAAAAACTGGTAAATTAGCAATGAATATCTAGTGCTTTCATTTTATCTATATTTGTGAGAAATTCCTTTGATGAAACAGAAAAACCACTTTTGTTACAGGAGATTTTTAATTTAGTATTAATTTGTAATATTTAAAATATCTTTATCTTTTTTGGGGTATTGATAATGTTCAAAAATTAGACTGTGGTGATGGTTGCACAGCTCTGTAAATACCCTAAAAACCATTAAAGTATAAAAACCATGTATACTTTAATGGGTAGATTGTTCGGTATGTGAAATTTATCTCAACAAATATGTGAAAAGAGCAAGAAAAATACTTATGACATATTGGAATGTATCACCTTTAAGCTGGGAGCAGATCCCAATCAAGTGAAAATGATCATATTGCATGTAACACAATAGGCTTTCTAAGAAGTAACCCTCAATCTTGACAAGTCAACCCCCCTCCTGTATCCTAAGCATCCTTGCAGGTATGGGTAGTATTTTATTTTCACCTTTTCTCATATAACTGGGAACAGCTATGTCCAAACTCATTCACAGCAAGTGAAGACACAACCAGTTTGAAGTAGATGCAGAAAAATGAGGCTTTCCAGTGAAGCTGCAACCTAGCACTGCTTGGTCTATCAGCTGGATTAAATGCTCCATTATACTCAAGTTAGCTGGGGTGGTTATATGTGACCTTGAACAGAAACCTTACATTTTAAATTCCATTTCTCACTAACAAAATGGAATTTAAAAATCTGTAAAAGGTAAAATGTAACATTATCAAGTGCACTTCAAAAATTAAATCTTGACCTGATCAAAACAGACCCTTAAAACTTCACTCACCAAAGCAATGATCTAAATACAGGAAAAGTCATTTAAAGCTAATAAAAGTTTCTTTCCCATATTAAAATACAATACAGATCAATTATCCGATGTCACATTCATGCAGTCATGCTCCCTTACTTGTTTGCTCCTTGAGGCAACTAAGATTTTGTTTCTCAAGTATTCTAATTCTATTGAAAACTTCTAGGAGGTGGAGTTGCTTTGAATTAGTGAAAAGTCAGAGTTTGAGGGTACTTCATACAAAATACACTATTTGCATGCTAAAACACATGAAAACAAATCTAAGACTAACAAAGGATAAAGCAAGAACGCACTCGACCTAAGTAAATAAAAGAGTAGCATTTATAATTGTACCAGTGACAGTAGAGAAAATAGCCCTTCTACAAATCTCTGTCCTGCCATTAAGCTCACATATTTGTCTAGCAAAAACCTTCCTCCCACACCCACACACACAACAGCGTAAAATTCTCTCGCTCTTTCTTTCCCAGGGCAATAATACTCAACTTAGTTCTGTCTGAATCATAGATAATATACTGGTATAGCCTGCCTTAATCTTTGTACTGTATACAGTAACTATTCTCTATGTAGAAATGGTGCTGAGCATTTGGGACTGCAAGGCACAAAAGACTCGCCCTTAAAATCAACCACATTGTCTAGCTCTAATCCTCCATCTAAGCAGAATTAGTGACGTCAAACCAGTTTCCATGGCACAGCCAGACTCATGACAACTCTGTTATATCAAGCAGAAGGACAAAATGGGCTGTGCTTAATTGCACACAGAAACAAATATGAAACCAAACCCTGGTTAATCTCTCATTTTCTGGGGACTTGGGAACAATTCTAAGATTGGAAGGTACATCAAGAATTTTTGCTGAAGTTCTATAATGAAGACTCATGTTGCTCATACTTCAGCGCATTTTCTAGTTCGTTATGACAAATATCCAAATAAACAAGTCACGCAATGTTTTCCGTGATGCAACATTCTTAATTCATCATACTGCTTACTTGCTAGCAGCCTCACAACGGTGTCTCAGTGGTACAAATTACTGAGGATCTACTAGAACTAAAATGTTGTGAAAAAACCCAAAGCAGAAAACACCAATTGCTGACAGGAAAGTACCTTTTCCTATAAACATATTCTCTTTAATTACTAGTCCTCCCACAAGCCAGACATTAAACTCGCCCAACTCTAAAACTCAGTACCTCGCACTTACAGCTTCTCATAGATATGCTCTCTCATGGAATTCCCTCAGACCTGTGAAATTCCCAATAACACTCCCTTAATTGTCACCTGGATTCAAAAAAAATTGCTAAGCCTTTAGTTTATAAATGCCTTAATATTCTATCAGACTGTTGTGGTATCCTTGTCCACACCTCTGTAAAAATACTACTGTCATAGAGGACATAATAGGTTTCCTTTGAAGTAAGTCACTGTTTTCTACCTTCCTCAGAAACCTCATCACTGTCCCACAGCGCAGGTGGGAAGAGAGACGTGCTGCTGTGAGGAACCGAAACTGCAGGATCAGTCCTAGTGGGGACTGCTAACTGCATACAGAATTTGATGGTAGCCAAAGAAGAATGTACAAAAAAAAAAAAAAAAAATTCCATCCCAATCCTTCGCATTTCCACTTCATATCAAGTAGTACAAAAGCAGGCTCTTGAGGGGGAGGGTTGTCATTATATATATATTTTAAAGCTTAAACATAATACTGAAATTGGCACAGACAGTTCTCTAACAGACTCTCAAGAAGACTGAGAAACCTATAAAAATAGAGATCTATGTCAAAAAGAATCTTGGAACACAGGGGTCAGGTGTATAATTAGAACCAGCAATCCAAATACTTACATTGTACAAATATTGCTTTGTGGAAGAAAGTTTGCAAACATTTAGCACATGAAAGAGAATTACCTGCCCTAAAACACCATAACATGTCATAATTCCACCTTAAGCAATACAGTTATGAAAGGGGCTATTTTTAGCTGTCCCACAGTTGTTATGGCAACCACCTCCTGGCTCCAGCTGTACACAATGTTTATAATTCCAGGGAAGTGAAAAGAGCAACTTTCCTCTATAATGTAATTATGTACTTTCTACATCTATGGTAACAATACCTTAGTTTGATTATAGATACTTGTTTAGTGATAGTCAATTGCCCTAGGCTATAGTTCTAGAGGGTTTGGAAAATCTCATACATCAGAGGTGGAACCAGTGGAAGGAAAACAACAACAAAGGATCACGATAAAGGACTCTGCTGTTACTCAATGGAGATACTAATGCTATGGAAACCAGCCATAGGAAATAAGCCATTTGGGGATGGTGTAAAGAGCAGGCTATAATGAAACCACTTATCATGTGTAAGGTAAGCATGCTTTCAAGATGATGTGCTAACTTGGAGTTTTTCTCTCCTCTTTGGGCACACAGCTAACATTTCTGGCCTTCTGTGCAGTAGTTGTAGCCTGTGACTGAGTTCTGCACAATGAAATGTGGGTAGAAGTGAAACTTCCCTTAAAACCATCTTTACTCTCTTTTCTTTCATCTGTCAGCTGGATGCAGAGAACTCCAAGATCCTAGAAAATTATGATGCCCCTAGATGGAAAGAGCCGCAGATCCCTGAATGACAGGTAGAGAGGGGAGGGAAAAGTAAACCTTTATGTGTTAAGCCACTGAGATTTGGGAGTGGTGTGTTTCAGCAGATAGCTTACCTTGACTGACACATCTAGTAACTAAGTTCTTTAATTCAAGTAGACATAGACATTCCTTTTCCTAACCAAAAGTATTGATTCATAAAATCCACATATATTTCTCACCAGTTCTTAACAAGTATCAAAATGGTAATGCGGTGTCAGGTTCAGTCATAGCTTCTGATAACTTTCCACCATTTCTCAGCCTCAATTTAAAATCAACTTGATCATTCCTTTTTTTTTTTTTTTCGAGACAGGGTCTTGCTCTGTTGCCCAGGCTGGATGCAGTGGTGCTATCTTGGCTGACAGCAACCAACGCCTCCTGGGGTTCAAGTGATTCTCGTGCCTGAGCCACCCGAGTAGCCAGGATTACAGCTGTGTGCCACTGCACCCAGCTAATGTTTTTGTACTTTTAGTAGAGATGGGGTCTTGCCATGTTGGCCAGGCTGGTCTTGAATTCCTGGCCTCAAGTGATTCACCTGCCTCAGCCTCCCAAAGTGCTAGGATTATAGGCATGAACCACTGCACCAGCCTCAACTTGATTTCTTAAAAGGGAAGGATCCAACTCATCCACGATACACTTGACTCAATGAATGCCTATTGAATGGATGGACTGTCTTTTTATGCATTGCTTTTATGTAATGCTCCAGCTGTGATCATGGCTGTCAGGTCTACAGAGATAGCAGTGAAGTTCCCAGCTCCTTGGTTTTGTATTATTTACTAACTGTATAGCTTCACAGCACTCCATCTCTTTGGGCCTCTATTTTTTCATCTGTCAAATGAGGGAGGTTACTGTCAATTAATTTAATGCACTGGATTTCTATGACTCTTTGACTCTAAGACTTTATGCTGTAAAATGATTTTGCAACCATTATCTCTTTTGATATGGTTTTCATCAATACAATTAAAAATTCCTTTCACAATACCTCTGTGGTTTATAAGTGTTTCTTTTTTAATGGACAGATTTACTATTCTGAATTAATGCCATGTTACCTGCAGATGTCAAAACTAGGATTAAGGGGAGGCCCAAATTTAATCTCTCCTGAGTTCTACTTTGCCCCAACTCTACTATTTCTAGGGTTCTGGTCTGGTCTAACCACTGCCATTTATGTGTCTGACCATCAGGAGTCCACTCCCACTGGCACTTAACAATAGGCAGTTTGAAGATTTTAAAGGGAAGTGTTACTAAAATAAAACAATTAAAATACACAAAATTGTGTATAAGGACCTTTGCTGAGAAACCGTTTTTTAACCAGTCCCTGTAGATGTTCAACAAATGGATTCCTAACCTCAGTTTCCTCATCTGTACAATGGTGGGAGGCTATCAAAGTTAAATGAGTTAACACTTACTAAGTTCCTGGCACTTACTATATACTCAGTAAACGTAAGCTGTAATCCCTGCCTGGAGTGGGTCATAGAGGTTTCCTAACAGAAGTATGGTCCTTGGGTCTTCTCTTTTCGAAGCTGTGATTCCTCTGGGTCTCTTCCAAACTCATAGTTATTTTGCAGAAAAAAAGATGACTACGATGCCCTAAATTCAGCAAATGATCGAGCTAGCTCAGGATGCAAGCCCAAATCTTTTTAGCAGCTTTTCTTTGAAGGCCTAGACATCACTCAGGTTTTTCCAAGGAAGAAACAGCTTAATTACAATTTTACACTTCATGCTATTTCAAATAACAGAACTCTACAACATATTTCTCAGTCAAAATGAAGACATTCAGCACGTACTAGCAGAACCAATTCAAACTGGAACAAAGATGGGGCAAGTGGACATTGCTTTTTCCTCCAAGGGTTGGTTTGACATCTTATAATCACTTTATATAACATGCTTAAGTTCCTCATACAGCCATTCGCCCAGTTAAAAGTGAAAAACCAGAGGAAGAGGTCTCGCTTAATCCAACTCTACTGATTTTGGCTTTGAGAGAATACAGCTTTAAGAAGGTATTCCCGGGAATATCCCAGGAACTCTATCCACCCCCTCAGAATAGCAGGCAATTGAGTTAGTGATGGTGACTCAGGCAGGCTTTTTCATCCTGATCTAAAGGAACCACTACAACCCTAGAGAGAGAAATAAAAAGGGAATCGAGTGGAAAAGGCCTCCACCACCGATGACTCATGCTCTACTGTGACTCGCCTGGCACATCACTCTGTGGCTAAGACATGGAGGCTTGGTTCATTAGTCACTTCAGTGATTTTTCAAAGCAAGGATTCTCCCTCTAAATAATCATGAGCTCTGCTTCCACAGTGTTTGTGTGTGAGCTTGTGACTCACCTTTCCACCATACCAGGCAGTACCAATTGTGTCATCTGCAAGAGAGAAAGCAAAACATTCATGATGGCCGAGGATGCAGGCAACAGGAAAAGAGTGAAGAAAACTCACCACACTAAAAAGAAGAGAATCATGAAACCATTCACCACTTCTACAGACAGCAGGTTATTTTCTATACTCTAGAATGTGACCGTGTCAAGAGGGCATAAAAAGGAACCAGCTGAAATTACTGGAGAAAACACAGGGAATACTTTCAATGAACTTGGCTAAAATTAGTCTTGCCTGAAATGTAATACTGGCACAGAGTTCTTCAAACAATGAAGGATTTACAGTGAAAATCTACGTTTCCCAAAATGCATTCTCAGAAAACAATATATGTTATCAGAAGAAATATCCTGCTTACCAAGATGACTTAAGCTTTCTAATCTCAAGAGCTCACATAAACTTTTCCAGCCAAAAAGTCTTTAAAAGAATGCCATAAAGTGATATGTTGGCAAAGAGTAAGTGTATCTTCACATTCATTTCTCTTGTTGCTCTAGTTAGCTGTAAGTAAAACTCATCCTTAAAGAGAGTTAAGATGTGATCTCTAATAACCAACAATGAAAAGGTGACATCTGCATTTTTTAAGGACTTCATAATTGTTGACTAAATACATATAATGAGAGGGGCTATTTCTAAACTCTGTTTTGATACATTATTAACCAAGAAAAGTTCAGAAGTCCAATGGTTTAGTCAAAATCACCTCATAGTTAAATACTGAGGTTGTAACATAAATTCCCGACTCCTAGATATCATCAATTCTCTAATGAACAGATGCTGTTTTATAATAATAAGGTTTCAATGCTTGCTACGCCTAGAAATTTTATTGTTTCTATCTTGAATAATACTTCGTATTAATTAAAGTAGATCGCATTCTGATGAGAAGGGAATTTTGTTTTCCTAGAAATATTCTGAGAAAGAAAATGCCATCCAGATTTAACAAGGTAAATTCTGCTATGTGGACATCCAATCCAGATGTATTATGAACAGCTTTGTATGGTAGTACAGACAGATGTACATCAGGCATATTAACAGTGGTGGAGTATTTTATTGTAAAGGATAGATTATACAAAACCCTAACAGTATTTGAAAACATTTTTTTTTTTAATTTAGCACATTTCATCAGGGACCATAATGCTTAACTAAAATGTTATAAAGAGTTCCCCCAGCGTTTTGTGAAGGGAGGCTATAATTCAGCTCTTCAAAGTCCCGAGATCACCAGAAACAGAATGAGGAAGGAGACTGGTAATAAACATGTGTTTACCCAGGTGTGTGTGTGTGTGTGTGTGTGTGTTTGTATTAAGGAAATGAGATCTGTTAACTACAAAGCAGCTAAGTGGAGTCCAGAAAGCGTAGCCACTGCCTGTTTGGCTCTCTTAAACAGGCTTTCTTCTATTTCTAGTTAGAATAGTGGGGGCAGGGAGATGGGGGAATATCAGGAGCTATTTTTTCCCTTATACCATATGCATGTCATGTATATATTAAATGTCTGCTTTCTGAATGCCTAAAGTTATCTAGAAAATCACGAGACAAAACAAAACCCCATAACATAAAACCATACTTACAAAATTATGCCAATGGCATGCTAAACATTAAATGTTTCCTTCGTCAAGAGGTCTTTTATGTAGGGACATGTTCAAAATATACTCTTTATGTATATGAATTAAAACTCAAGAAGTTTTAATAACTTGACATAAACACCGATTTCAACTCCTGGCTATTAAAGGCCAGAAATATTTGTTGAATGCCCAATGACTAGATGATTCATCAGCAAAGACACAAGTTCTCCCCTGCAAAAGTTAATTTCTTTCTTATAGCTCATGAGCTCCTCCTTTTACATTCTGACTCTAAATTCTCTCTCCTTGTCATAAAATGTAACATCTTTTTAAAATCTGTCAATAACAATGAAAAGTCTGAGAAAAGTTAACCTAAACTCTGCATGCTTTTATCAAATTGATCAATGCCTTCATCTATATTGAAATTATCTTTCCTTCTAATCAGATTATCTCACAATAAATTCAATTTCAAGCCTTCTTTATTTGAGTATATATATACAAATCATTAATAGTCTATGCATTAGTTAAGAGGCTTCATTATGTTCAGATCAAATTAAATTTTCTTTAACACCAAATTTTTGTGGGATTTTTAGCTAAGCTATTAGCAGAGTTATTTGTATGCATCAGTTGGTATCTTGATATTTGGTTATTTATACAAATATACCAGGCATTTCTGTGAAATCTCACTATCTATCTGAACTCCATTTCACAGCTCACAAGCTGTTTCTGGAGTTAACTCAATGCTAATTTTAGGCCATCTGTAGGTGATAATTGCTGTACCAGAAAAATTTTTGTTCCTCTTAACATACTTCTAAAAAAAGGTTACCGTAACTTGCAAGTTCAGTGGTTAAGAATATTAGATAAGTAATAGTAAACGTGATTTCCAGACCCATTTTCTTCCCTGTGGAACTGTTTCCAAAAGTGTACAGCAAACAAATTTTAATTTAATTCTTTCCTAAGAAGTAGACAAAAGTTTCTACAATAGTGCTTCTACAACAATGAGAGTGTGAAATCCTTGTCCTTGCAGGAAAAGTGTTTACTATTTATATACATATATATTTTCAGTGACAGTATCATTAATCCTCACTATAAGAAAATCCTAGATGCCTAGAATCTAAAGGGTATAGTTTAATATATATGTTATATCACACTTAAGGTATTGTTATCACTTTATATGCAAGCGAGTCAAAAAGTATACAAATATATGAGGAAAAACGAATGTCTTGATGACAGTTAAATTTAGAATTTGATTCAATGTCAAGAGCAAAATATTTACTAGTATTTACTGGTACAGCAATGTATATTCTGGCTGGGAAGTAAGTAAGAGACTTACTTAGTTCATACAAAAATCAAAATCAATACTATTAGATTAAGATTATCTAGATAATTAGATTATTCAGCAACAATGCACTGGCTGGCCTAGAAAATCCTTGAAAATATTATATTAAAATGTAACCATCTGTGGTTATGAGTAAAAGTGACTTATTTTCTTCTTAGTGTTTGTATATATTTCTCATACTTTTGTCAACAATCTTGCATTGTTTTTACAATTAGAAAAGCCCCCGCAATCTTATTTCTAAAAAAAAACCTAATTTGAATAAAACTTTTTCTCTTTTACTCCTGTAGTATCAGTAATAAACAGTTTGTAGAAGGAACTTTATTTTATACCCAGGAGCCAATGTAGATTTTCCCACTCATTAATTTAGTATGAAAAATGATCCAATTTAAGCAAATTATTCTTGTGTCACGTAACCTTTGGCATTTGGTCATTTTTAAGAGAGAATAGTACGAGAAAATATGATTGCATAATGTTCAAAAAGACAATCAAAAGCTCAAATTAAAATATTACATTAAAATTCAAGATGCTTTAATCACCTGTATTATCATAATATATATGTAGATAATAAAGTATAAGAATTCACCCTGGAATCCAGGCTATTCATACCTGGAATTAGGATACCACAAATAGCCACTTTGTCCACCTCTGCCCTCCCTCTACCCCAAAGAAACCTGCTTACCATGAATAGGATCTGAATTCAAGTAACTAAAAACGTACCCACACAATTTGGAAGAAAACCATCTCTTAGATGCAAATACTTTAAACAAGTTTTCAACTGTAATCATTAACAGTAATTTTTCAAAATCACAGTATAACAGTGAAAATAATTACAGAACGTGACAACAATGTTACACAATGCCTGTTTTGGAGAAATTCCATTGAAAATCATGCTACAATGACACAGCACACATTTCCTTTGGCAAACTGTATAATTTGAGCACCGTGGTAAAAAAGAACACAACTTAATTAGAAATTCTTAGACTCTCACCTGTATAGCTAACAGAATATTTACTGCACAGGGGGTGGAAAGCTTAATTAGATAAAGTTTCTAAAAGTGCTTTGAGATCTCCAAGTATTATTTGGTTTTCCTTTATATTAATGTTAAGTTTTTGTGAAAATTAAGAGCCCCCCCTTGCCATTTTCCCAGCCCCATATTACTTAACCTTAAAGTCAACACTGTATCATTCAAAACAAAATTTTTCCTTTTGTAATAAATATGGTTTGATCTACATTAATTTATCAAAAGAAAAAGAACTTTTCAGAACAAAGAGCTCCATGCCAATTAATAATGATTCCAAAGCCATAATTTATAAACTCTAAACAAAATTTTTAAAAAGAATGGATATCCCAGCCAGGCGCGGTGGCCTTCGCCTGTAATCCCAGCACTTTGGGAGGCCGAGGCGGGCGGATCACGAGGTCAGGAGATTGAGACCATCCTGGCGAAGACGGTGAAACCCCGTCTCTACTAAAAATTAAAAAAATTAGCCGGGCGTGGTGGTGGGCGCCTGTAGTCCCAGCTACTCGGGAGGCTGAGGCAGGAGAACGGTGTCAACCCGGGCGGCGGAGCTTGCGTGAGCCGAGATCGCGGCACAGCACTCCAGCCTGGGCAATAGACTGAGACACCGTCTCAAAAAACAAAACAAAACAAAAAACATGCGTATACTATCATACACAGTTTTTCTAAGTTTCACATACTATAGTATGCTAAGAGCTTCCAATACCTAAATTTTTCCAAAATAAGCTAACTTCTACAAGTGACAGGTTTGGGGAGGAGAAAATACTTTCTAAAGTTCTCAGAGATTTTTCATTTTCATTCGTATATAAGGCGTTTATCCTATAACCTAGCTTCCTTTGGAGCTGAAAAGAACATCAGTACCAATCTATAACTACTCCCTCATTTTTGAAAGAAGAAAACAATGCAGAGTGGTTATCATGCCTTTTGGCAAAACCATCATTTCGTAGTTTGCCTGAAGCAGCCCGTTACTATGACACTCTAAGGACTAAATGTATCCAATAATTTGGAATTTTTTAGGAACATAATGATAACTAATTTCAAAATGAATTAAGACTAGCTATTAACTTGGAACGCCTTCATCTAGAAAAGCCGTGGATGGAGATCAGTGGTGAGGGTTTTACTCTCCTTCCCATAATTTATCATGTTCCTAATGCTGTTAAATTCTTGAGGCAGGGTGCCAGGATGCATCCTTAACATAATCCCTAAATTAAATACAATTAGACTGCTGAACGGAGACTGGTCTCATGGATTTTCAAATTAATAGAGGGCTCCCTCTACTGGCATTGTGTCACATGCCAGAGGCAAATCCAGGTGAAAAAAACAAATGTTTCTGTGCTTTTCACCTATCTGTCCATTCATCTAAACTTTTATCATCTACTCCATGGGCAGTGCATCGCATAAGGCACTTCTGGCTAAGTGACATACAATGAATACACTGTGGCATAAAAAGGAAAAAATATATTTTCAAAAACCATGCAAAGGGCCTCATACTCTTATTTCAGAGAATCATGGGGTAGAAGATGCTATAGTCTAAATGTTTGTGTCCCCCGTCTCCAAATTTTTTTTTTTTTTTGAGACAGGGTCTTGCTCTGCCAGCCAGGCTGGAGTCCAGTGGCACGATCTTGGCTCACTGCAACCTCTGCCTCCTGGGTTCAAGCAATCCTCCTGCCTCAGCCTCCTGAGTAGCTAGGACTACAGGTGTGAGCCACCACCCTCGGCTAATTTTTTTACCTTTGGTAGAGACAGGATTTCGCCATATTGACCAGGCTGGTCACGAACTCCTGGGCTCAAGTGATCCTCCTGCCTCAGCCTCCCGAGTAGATGGGATTACAGGCGCATGCCACCATGCCCAGCTAAATTTTCTATTTTTCGCCGAGACAGGGTTTCACCATGTTGGCCAGGCTGGTCTCAAACTCCTGGGCTCAAGTGATCCACCCGCCTCAGCCTTACAGGCGTGAGCCGCCGCGCCTGACCCCTGCCCCTCCAAAATTTGTATGTTGAAACCTAATCCCCAACATGGTGACGTTAAGAGGAGGGTGGGGCCTTTGAGAAATGATTACATCATGAGGGTTCCACCCTCACACATGGGATTGGTGCCCTTATAAAAGAGGCCTGAGGGAACTTGTGTGCCACATGAGGACATGGCAAGAAGGCTCCATCTATGAAGAATGGGGGTCCTCACCCGACACCAAACCTGGTGGGGCACTGATCTTAGACTTCCCAGCCTCCAGAACTCTGAGAAATAAGTTTATGCTCTTTATAAACTACCCAGTCTAAGGCATTTTGTTAGAGCAGCCCAAAGGGACTAAGACAGAAGAGATTAATTTAGTCGATGTCATTCTAATCCTTCAATTTCTCCAAGCAGTTATTCGTTTGAATAGATTGAACACTTGGAGTCACCTGGAACAGAAGAACCCAAACTCCAGTGCCTAAAAGGGTCGGAGAGGTAATGTCAATGAGTGAGAGAAGTCAAACAATAGGGACTGGTGGGGACTGTGGCAATCTAGAGAGCTGTAGGCCTAACTAACTGCATATATCCAAAAGCTACTCAGCTCTAGTCACTTGGTGCCATGTAGTAATTCAGGTCTGTGTTACCCAATTTTCAGATTTTTCCCAAGAGAAGTTAGAAATCTGGGTGTAAAATTTCCTAATTTTGAAAACTGAGCCAGTCAAAATGTGTTTGTCAGCCACATCTGGCACACAGACCAATAGTTTACAACCTCTGACCCAGCATACTCACCTTCTGCCTCTTCCACTTCTGGCAGATTCAAAGATTAGGAAGTTCTCACAATGTACTTTAGTATAAATATCGAATGATTCAAGTTCAACCTTCTAGAGCTACATAAAATCAGTGTGACCCTTATTCCAAAAGAACCTGAACTAAAACTAGAATTTTCAGTTTTAAAAAAAGCATTCATTTATTATTTCTTAGAATAAAAAAAAAAAATGTGTCGTGCACCTGACATATGTGAGGCCCAGGGTAGGATTCAGCAGGAAAGGAAAAGGACATGATACCAACCCTCATGGTGCTTACAATCTGTAGAGAGGCTCTAAACTGAAAAAGAGACTCAATCTAAGAAAAACTCTAGTCCAGGCATGGTGACTCACACCAGTAATCCCAGTACTTTGGGAAGCTGAGGCAGGAGGATTGCTTGAGGCCAGGAATTCCAGTCCAGCCTTGGGCAACATAGCAAGTCTCCATCTCTATAAAAAATTTAAAAATTAGCTAGGCATGGTGGTGCATGCCTGTAGTCCCAGCTCCTCAGGAGGCTAAGGCAGGAGGATCGCTTGAGCCCAGTAGTTTGAGGTTACCGTGAGCTATGATAGTGTCACTGCACTCCATCCTGGGTGACAGAGTGAGACCCTGTCTTAAAAAAAGAAAAACACAAAAACAAAAACAAAAACAAAAACAAAAAGAAAGAGTCTAAAAATGAAATGCTCAGTGAATGGAAGACATGCAGTGGGCACGTGACACTCCGGAGGGTTCAGAAAGGCGCCCTACCCACACCCACCCCTAATAAGAAATGGTTTCAAGCCCCCATCTTGGTTGAATGTCTGATGAAGGAAGAACTAAATGATAAGCCTCTGCTTTAAGTATTATACTGACCCCCCCAAAAAAGTAAAAAATTAAATTAATATAAAAATATTAAATCTCAAATTGACTTAAAAGTAAAAAGAAATTAATATATAACCCCTGCTTGAGATGCTCTTCCCCATTCCCAAATAAAGCAAACAACAAAACACAACAGTATTTCACAGTATGTGGAGGCTGTTAATATATTTCACTTTGGGCTGCACCCCCATCCGTTTTCTTCTCTGCTCTAAGAAAAAGGTAATAAAGAAGGTCAGAACATCCTCTCTATTTGTCAGAATGGTGGCCTGGACATTTCCTCAGAGGTTCAGCTGTAGGCAGGGCCATTCTCTAGCTTCCACCTCATTCACTAAGTGCAGCAGCAGTTTTATGGTCCAGCATCACCTGAAGGAATGGTTTTCCCACCTTTCCATAGGTGCCACAGGCAGTTCAGGTAATACTGTTTGGGCAGTGCTTATCTGAAAAGGAGTGAAGAGTCTAGGGTCTCTTGAGGTCTGAAAATTGTGAATAAAAGAATTAAAGAATAATCTGACCCAGAAAAGTAAGGCAACCCCAAATTTGGTAGCTGTTAAAACAAGTGATCTCAAATCAGAAACAAACGGCACAATATTTGTTTTAGAACCTGTCTTGGGACTGATGTGAAGCTCAGTGTACACCCTGTTTGAAATGAAACTTACATTTGTCTGCCTCTGGAGTTGCAGCGCTTCTCCCATTCTCCATGATTTCTCTAATAGCAATCAATAGTGGTCTAATAATTTCATTTGCAAACTCTCTCAGTATTCTGGGATAGAAATCCCTCCAGGTATGAAACTAGAACTATTTTTAGAAAAGTGTGGTTCAATGTCTTGAGGTTCAATTGTCTCTAAACTCCACCATTTCTGGGATAAAGGTCATTGCTCTTGATGAGAAATAAGATATATCTTAGATTTTAGTCACAGAGCACCTGCAATCAGAAGAAAGCCCTGTCTAGTAGGACTTCTCTTACAGTTTGAGACTGATCTACCTGCCATGTTGGTTACCTACATACAGAGTTTCTACATCAGTTAACTGTATGTAGGCAGGGAACAGGAACAAGACTAAATTTATCCCTGAAGGATTTAAGAGTAAAACTGGAAAAGCAGGCAACAAGGCTTCGAAACATCCCTCGTAAAGGGAAAGCCCATTGAAGTGAGCCACTGAGAGGGAAGAAAGGAATAAACTCAAAATACTGGACAAGATCAAAAAGTAAAACCATCAGATAAAACTGGAGAACTAAGTGGCCTGGAAGAACTGCTTATGATTAAACATCAAGGGTCTATAGTCAAAACTTTCTGATTAATATTTCTTCCCCAATATTTTTCTGGCCACATCACTACCATTTTATCTGGTGGTGACCAGCAATTTCTTTGGTCTCAGGATATTTCACTTCTTTCATTCCTCTATTGAAACATGGAACTTTTACAACATGGAGTTTTACAATCATCTGACCTACTGATCCAGAACATAAATATGTGGATCTGAAGGAGTATAAAGCCAGGTAATTCAACGTTCATGGCACACTACAGACCTTACAATAAGATGCTGGGGCCCTTCTCAGCAAACATCTCCAAAGTAGGGACACAAGCCCAAAGTCACAAGGCCAAGCTGATTTCACCAATCTCTCCTGGAACACTCCTCAGCCAGTTATTCCCTGTCATGTAGTTTAGTGAGGAGATAAAACCTGGCCCAACATTGATGGTGAGAAGAGGTTGTTCTCTTCCTTATACAGGTCTTTTCTGAGAAAGTCATTGTGGCGTTAGGCTGCAGACATCCATGCCCCAGTTCCCCTGATGTCCAGTCACAATAAAACTTTTGGAGATTCTGTAGCTGCACCAATTTTCATCTTCTTTTAAGTTACCCCAGGGCTCCAAACAGCCATTGCTACTGAAAATGTGGCCCTGTCCCTGGCAACGTAACACAGTCAACTAAAGAACAATAGGTGTAATTCATCCAAATATATTATAGGGCAAATCACAGCAGCATCAAAGAGCCCTAAACCTGGGAGCGTTACACACAAAATTTTGTCAAGGTGAATGCCTTTCTCTCAGTAAAAATAAGAAAAACACATGCATCATAAAACACCTATTACCATGTCACTCTGCCATTAGAACTGCCTTTCTAAAACATAGATCAGATCACACCTTACATCTGCTTGAAGGCTTTCTGTGGCTCTCTAGCCTGTTGAGCACAGCACTCAAGGACTTGCACAATCATGCCCTAACTTCCTCTTCTTACCTGCTGGTTAGCCACTGCACATCACTCACCTCCCACTGCTCCAGTCAAGCCATTTCCATATCTGAATGGTCACCAGTCAACTGTGCTCAGAGATGTCAACTACATTGATTCTGCATATAGTACAAGAAAAACTAACTGGCTAAGCCTCCAGATGGTATTAATTCCATGATCCATTGATTCCATACCTTGAGAGTTTTGATTTGTTTTCTATTAGATGCACATTTCACAAAGGAACAGGAAAATTCAGATTCATACTAAAGATGAATGAAGGGATGCTTATTTGGCTCCATGAAGAAGTGCTTTAAATAGCAAACTCCCTTAGTGCTTTTTAAATGGGATTAGGTTTGCAAATTAAAGCTTATGTATAAAAATTGTAAGTAGATATCCAGTTCTGCCAATGATACTTACCATCAATATGGCATGCAAGTGTTTAATAAATTAGCATTTGTCTCCACTAAATCATTTCATGGGAACAAGTATATATGCCAATGTCAATAAAGAATGAAGAAGAGGAAGGATGAAGATGTGGGAGAAGCATTTTATAATTTGTCAAGATATTAAAAATCATATCTCATTTTTATTTCGTCATTATATTTAAAACACTGAAAGTTACTCTATGGTGCTCTTCGATTTGTGCTGTTTTATCCATACTTTCCCCCATTTGGTCTTTAAGCAGAGACTCACCGTGATGACCACTGAACATGCTGATCTGTGCTCAGATGCTGCATGAAGGATAAAGTCTGTGAAGCACAGCAGGATGACTGATTCTCACAGATTAAGGCCAGGACCTTGGCTTTCTATCATTAGTTTTCTGCAGACTGCAAGCCAAGGGATGGCATGTTCATGGAGACAGAAGAGGCCAGGGTTTTACACCATAAGAGTACACAAACATGTAAGTGTAGACAAGCAGGAGGTTATAAGAGAAAATACTAATGGATCTAAAGTAAATGGCTTACATGTTTTATCTGACAGAGGCGTTAAAATTATCAGAAGACTACTCTGAAATTAGTTTTAACAATTCTAGAAAATAAAACTGAAACAAACATATTTTATCATTAACTCAGCACAAGATATTATGAAACACAGGTACATTGTTTTTAACACATTATTTTCAAGCACTTGGCCAAATGTACCAGAAAAGGTATATCAAAATAATAGTACACATTGGTCATTTCAAAAGGCAAAAATTATAAAATATATAAGTTGTAGACTAGAAGTGATATTAACTTTGATCAAAAACCTTTGCTTGCTAAAAAATAAAGTCATAGTTCCACATATTATTAAAATCTGTATCAGCTCTGAGTTTAAGAACAACAGTAACATTTTGAGAGCCCTTAAAATGATCTTGGGACTATTAGATATATTCCTATTAGCCATGTTTTAAAAGCATCAATTTTGTGCGTGAGAGTCTTAATCCAGACTCACTCACAGGTCCACTTGTAATTAGTTTACCTCACTTAAACTGAATCTTACATGAGAAAAAAACTTGGCTAATAACAACAAAGTTAAACATTGAGTTAAACATGTTTTGAATTTCCTTAAACTAGTATATATGAGTTATTGAAAATGGATTTGGCTTTCTATGAGTATGTTCAAATTTCAAGTATCTGATACTGCCCATGACAATTCTGCCTCAGGCAATTTTTTTTCACTGCTCTGGTATGTATAACCAAGGTACAGTATATTTTTATAGTTACTAATACAATATAAGAAAAAAAGGTGTTGAGATGCTCATACTCGCTAAGTATTCCTTCTTTTGGCAGGTATTGGCTTGTTGTTTTTTGTTGGCACATACGTGTGACATGACTATAACACGTGCTTAGCAACTAGCAACCAGACAAGTTATTATGAGTGACTATTAAAAATCACACCCATTACTTTATAGTTCCATATTCCCCATACAATGCTTTATCACAACATTTAAGTTCCTCAACTGAAAAGAACCACGGGGAACACAAAATGGAAACAATTTATCAGTGACAAATAGCATGTGGATTAAGTCTTTGTAAAAATAAGTCACCAGCCTTAGTTTTTGTAGTCCCAACACCTACCACAGTGCTTGCACATAGAAGGCATTTAATAAACAAAAAGCATTTAATAAACTACAAAACACTGCTGAAAGAAATCATAG
Source organism: Colobus angolensis palliatus (assembly GCF_000951035.1). NCBI lineage: Eukaryota > Metazoa > Chordata > Mammalia > Primates > Cercopithecidae > Colobus > Colobus angolensis. Next base: position 853,650 of record NW_012119710.1, on the reverse strand, counting down.
ATGACACAAACAAATGGAAACACATCCCATGATCATGGATGGGTAGAATCAATATTGTGAAAATGACCATACTGCCAAAAGCAATCTACAAATTCAATGAAATTCCCATCAAAATAACACCGTCATTCTTCACAGAACTAGAAAAAACAATCCTAAAATTCATATGGAACCAAAAGAAAGTCCACATAACCAAAAAAAAAGAAAAAAAAAAGACTATGCAAAAAGAACAAATCTAGAGGCATCACATCACCTGATTTCAAACTACACTGTAATGCCATAGTCACCAAACAGCATGGTACTGGTATAAAAATAGGCACATAGACCAACTGAACAGAATAGACAACCCAGAAATAAAGCCAAACACTTACAGCCCACTGATCTTCAATAAAGCAAATAAAAACATAAAGTGGAGAAAGACACCCTATTTAACAAATGGTGCTGGGATAATTGGCAAGCCACATGTAGAATGAAACTGGATCCCCGTCTATCACCTTATACAAAAATCAACTCAAGGTGGATCAAGGACTTAAATTTAAGACCTGAAACTATAAAAATTCTAGAAGATATCATTGGAAAAACCCTTCTAGACATTGACTTAGGCAAGGATTTCATGACCAAGAACCCAAAAGCAAATGCAATAAAAACAAAAATATATAGCTAGGACTTCATTAATTAAACTAAACTCTTCTGCATGGCAAAAGGAACATCAGCAGAGTAAACAGACAACCCACAGAATGAGAGAAAATCTTCACAATCTATGCATCTGACAAAGGACTAATATCCAGAACCTATAATGATCTCAAACAAATTAGCAAGAAAAAAACAAATAATCTCATCAAAAAGTGGGCTAAGGATATGAATAGACAATTCTCAAAAGACATATGCAAATGGCCAACAAACATATGAAAAAATGCTCAGCATCACTAATGATCAGGGAAATACAAACCAAAACTACAATGCCATACCACCTTACTCCTGCAAGAATGGCAGTAATTAAAAAATCAAAAAATAATAGGTGTTGGCATGGATGCAGTGAACAGGGAACACTCATACACTGCTGGTGGGAATGTAAACTAGTACAACCACTATGGAAAACAGTGTGGCGATTCCTTAAAGAACCAAAAGTAGAACTACCATTTGTTCTGGCAATCTCACTACTGGGTGTTTTCACAGAGGAAAAGAAGTCATTATACAAAAAAGATACTTGCACATGCAAGTTTATAGCAGCACAATTCACAATTGCAAAAGCGTGGACCCAACCCAAATGCCCATCAATCAATAAGTGGAGAAAGAAACTGTGAGATATATATATGTATATATATACACATATATACACATACACACACACACACATATACATATATATGATGGAATACTACTCAGTCATAAAAAGGAATGAATTAATGGCATTTATAGCAACTTGGATGAGACTGGAGACTATTATTCTAAGTGATGTAACTCAGGAATGGAAAATCAACATCCTGTGTTCTCACTCATAAGAGTGAGCTAAGCTACTAGGATGCTAAGGCATAAGTATGATACAATGGACTTCGGGGACTCAGGGGAAAAGAATGGGAAGCGGGTAAGGGATAAAAGACTACAGATTGTGTGCAGAGTATACTGCTCAAGTGATGGGTGCACCAAAATCTCACAAATCACCACTAAAGAACTTACTCATGTAACCAAACATCACCTGTTCCCCAATAAACTATGGAAATAAAAAATTAAATAATTAAATAAAATAAAAATAAGTGAAAAGTCAAATCATACAAGCACCTGCTTGGTCTTCAGTTCTTTATACTTTCTGAAGAAATAAGTTAATAGACCACTTTTATCTGGAATACATGTATCTGCATTTAAACAAGAGTAGATGCAGGTGAACAAGCTGATTATGTCAGTGTTTTTAGATAGAAAGAACCAAAAAAGGATGACATCTTTATAATGAGGCTGCTTACCTTACAAACAGAAAGAATATTAATATTTATCATTTTCTTGATCACCTGCAAAAAAATTGAGAATTTTATATATACTTGATGATGAAAGTGATCCTATTAAATATCTACTTACGCAATCTAGAGAAGCATTAAATATTTCTCCAGATATTGCAGAGATTTTGGAAAAATGACAAGAGCTGGGGTAGAGAGGCAGATTTTATTTTACTCTCAGTGTTATACTTTCCTAACTAAGGTGATAAGTGATGCTAACATGCAGAATCTAAAGTATATGTGCAAGTAAAATCTGGAAGCAAAACAACACATTAAATCTAAAATAAATAGAATACTTTGCAATCTCCTTTCTGCTAGTATGGAGCATAGAAATCACTGAACCTAGGATTATCAATAATTTTTAAAATTTTACATAGTCCTTCAATGATATGCTTTTCTCGTTTTCAGTAAAGGATTATGCATGCATCAAGGATGTCACTTTCATTTTGGTAGAGCTGGTTTACCTGAATCAATTATGGTGCTGTATATTAACATATTTGCAATTTTCAAGTTGATGTTTAGAATCCTAAAACTTAAAACAGAGCTATTTTGATATAACACAAACAAAAATAAGAGTAATAACAAAACTAGAGCTATTATTTGAATCTAGCACTGTATAAGTGAGGTGATAAATATTTTCTCATTCCATCCTTCTAATATCCCTATGAAGCTGCCCATTTTATGAGCAAGGAAACTGAGACTAAGCATGGCTAGGCCCATACCCAGGGAACTCAGGTAGTAAGCAGAAGAGCTAGGGTGTGAACCACAGGCAGCTGGATTCCAGTGTCATAGTGTGAACAGTTATACCAATACCTGCATGCATTCTTGTTGGTACCATGATATACAAAGAAAGGCTTACATTGTCCAAGTCAGGAACATCCAAAAAGTATTCAGGATACTCATACGACATTCCCACATTGTTCACTGAAATAGAACAAGATCATTAGCTGGGTAACATATGTATATTTTAAAGATTTATTAAAATAATGACATTAAAGATATCAAGACTAATATGATATATATAAGTATATAAAATACTGTTTATGGCTAGAGTAACCTTTTCCACACTTTTCTATCCAAAATCTATCCTTAAAAGTCCAACTCAAATGTCTCTTCCTTCATTAAACCTTCCTGTACTTACCATCCAACAACTGACAGAACTTATACTTGCCTCTCACTTTCCATAGCCCTTTGGGATTTGTATATTCTGCATCTATCATACTGTTATTTGGAGATATTACTTAACTCTTCTCTAGACCTTAAATTTTCAGAGTGTAGTAGAACGAGTGGAAAGTACCATTGTACAGGATACTGGAAACTTGAGTTCTAGTTATAACAGTTTTCAGAAAACATGTGAATTGGGGTAAGTCATGTACAATATGCATCACATTTTGTTCTGCTCCAGAATGAGAGCTCATTTAATAATTCAACAAATATGTGCCATACACTTTTGAGTAAGACATGTGCTAGGAACTTTAAAAAGTGGGGGGGAAAATGTTGGCATTACAGAGCATACAATCTAGTAGGAAAAGAAAGAAACAAACAATTATTTCATGACAGAGCAGAGTGCCATGGGAGCCTTTTCTGCAGAGCCTGACTTCAACTGGAAAGTGAGGGAAGGCTTCTTTCTGGTGGCCAAGGGAGTGGGTCAGACTAAATGTCTCCAATAAACCATCTGTCAAAAGTTGAGGTCATGTCTTAATTTTTCTTTTACCGCACCCCCTTACCTTCCCAATCACCTAAAGTTGGGGCTATAAGACAATTGACAAGCTATGAATAAGCCTATATATATGTAGATGCAATATTTTAATAGTCGAATATCCTATGGTTTTCCCTAGACCTGGAAAGACAAAGACAATCCCAGAATAAGGAACATTTGCAGGTATCAATCAATAAATAAAATATCTTAGAATTTATTTTAACTAAATAAATAACTCATGAGATAGATGATCTATCTATCTGCCTATCTACACTTAATCATCACAACAACCCTATTAGGTAGTTCCTATTATTATTTTCCTCTTACATATTAGGAAGCTGAAATTCACAGCAGTTAAATAAATTGCCCAAGGTGATAGAGCAAAGTAGGCCAGGATTCATACTCAGGAAATTTGGCTTCAGAGACTAGGCTTTTAACCACTATGTTAAAACCTTCATACACCTTTATCCAGTATTCAATTCAGAAAAAAAAAAAAAACCCAAAAAACTGAATAATAAGCAAAAATCTCACAGCAATGTTTAATAAAATTATGAAGTATTTAAAAAAGAGAAGTTTCAGTTGCAAGCAGATGATGACATTATGATCAGTCTGTAACAGCTTATAAGGAAATATGCCAGATAAACCTGATAGTAGTAAAAATAACTTTTCAATAGTCTAACAAAATTAATAGTTTCAAACGAACTCAGTAAGGGTTTTATATTTAATTACAAGCCAATCACTTGAGGCTGTAAGTCGCAAGATTTTACAACAATCCCACTGAAACTTGTCAGAAAATATGTAAGCAAAAGACAACGACAAAGCAAACTTTATTAAATTAGGATTCATACTTATCTGAATAGGGATAGTATCTAAACATAATTAATAACAGAAGGTTCAAATCCATTTTTATTTTATTCAACAGGTTCTCCACCCACCAGGCATCCCAAGATTCAATTCTATAAAAGATCTGTTAACAATTAGGCCAAAACTAGTTGAAGGTAAGGCTTCATGTTCACTTGACTTTGCTTTAACCACTTACAGAATTACAAAGGATGAATAATTTACAATACAACTAAAAGAAACAGCAAAACCCAAAATATCTGCTAAAATATTGCACATAAACAAAATATTCTTTACATCAGTTTAAGATAACAGAATCTTCCAGCAAAGGCTTTGCCAAGTTGTAATATTCACCAGAATTTTAAAAAATTTCATGACGTACAGTAAACTATCTCCCTTCACTCTCCATATCAAGAAAACTTTCTTCAGATTTCCCTCTGGCCTATGGGAATACTAATGCTATATTTCAAAATGCAAAGGAAAATTGAACAGTGTAATTATAAATCTTTTAAAATCCAGATTTCATTTTTTTAAAAAACAACCTACGAACTTTGCAAGCAGCACAGTTGACTTTGTAATCTTAACATGTACTATAAGTACAAAGTTAAGCAAAGGAAGTCCCTGAATAACTAAGCAAGTAGAGAAGTGTTATTCTGGTTACGGCTGTATTAACAATAGAGAGTCGCTGGGCGTGGTGGCTCATGCCTGTAATCCCAGCACTTTGGGAGACCGAGGCAGGCAGATCACAAGGTCAGGAGATCTAGACCATCCTGGCTAACATGGTCTAGACTGGTGAAACCCCGTCTCTACTAAAAATACAAAAGATTAGCCAGGCATGGTGGCACATGCCTGTAGTCCCAGCTACTTGGGAGGCTGAGGCAGGAGAACTGCTTGAACCCAGGAGATGAAGGTTGCAGTAAGCCGAGATCACGCCACTGCATTCCAGCCTGGGTGACAGAGCGGGACTCTGTCTCAAAAAAAAAAAAAAAAAATTCCAAAAAAACATAGTCTTCAGCTGTGTCTCTGATAATTGAGCAAAGGAAAGCTATCAAAGCTATCTATGCAAACAATGAAAATGTGAACATCTATTTAACATAGCTCTATAAGAAAACATATTCAACCAAAAAGCATCTGCATAGCAAAGGAAATAATCAACAGAGTGAAGAGACAACCTGTTGAATGGGAGAATGTATTTGCAAACTATCCATCTGACAAGCGACTAATATCAAGAATATACAAAGAACTCAAACAACTGAACAGTTTAAAAAACAAGTAAACTTATTAAAAAGTGGGCCGAGGATATGGATAAATATTTCTCAAAAGAAGACATACCAATGGCCAGCAGATAAATGAAAAAATGCTCAACATCACCAATCATCACAGAAATCCAAATCAAAATGACAATGAGATATCATCTTACCCCAGTTAGAGTAGCTGTTATTAAAAAGTCAAAAAATAACAGATGCTGGCAAGGATGCAGAGAAAGCGGAATTCTTATCCACTGTTGGTGGGAATGTAATAGTATAGCCACTATGGAAAACAGTATGGAGGCTTCTCAAAATATTAAAAATAGAACTATCATATGATCCAACAATCCCACTACCAGTATTTATCCAAAGGAAAATAAATCAGCATATCAAATAGATACCTGCACCCCATGTTTATTGCAGCACCATTCACAACAGCAAAGATAAGGAATTGACTTAAGTGTCCATCAACAAATAAATGGATAAAGAAAAATGTGGTATATATATAAAATAAAATACTATTTGGCCACAAAAAGAATAAAATCCTGTAATTTATAGCAGCATGGATGGAACTGGAGGTCACTGTGTTAAGTGAGATAAGCCAGGCACAGAAAGACAAATATTTCATGTTCTCATTCATATGTGGGAGCTAAAAAAAGTTGGTCTCATGGAGGTAGAGTAGAATAATAGATACCAGAAGGTGGGGCAGGTGTGTGTGGGTGGGTGAGGGATGAAGAGAGGATGGTTAGTGGGTACATATAGTTAGATAGAAGGAATAAGTTTTAATGTTCAATAGCAGAGTAGGGTGACTATAGTTAACAACAATGTATTGTATATTTCAAAATGGCAAGAAGAGAGGACTTTTAATGTTCCCAACACATGGAAATGATACTCAAAGTGATACATACTTCAGCCACCCTGACATGGTCATTACTCATTCTCTGCATGTAATAAAATATCACAAGTACCCTATAAATATGTAGAAATAGTATGTATCAGTTAAAAAAAAAAGAGAAAACCTGTTCAACACTGAGAACTTTAGTCCAAAAAAATAAATAGTATCGTGGAGAAGGGCTATGCTTTTATAAAAAAAGTACACACAATAAAACAACGTTAAAGCCAGAATAAGGCTGTTCAGAGCGCTGAGTCCAATTTTATGAGGTGAAGTACACACCAAGGTCACAATGGCAATTTGTCCTATTCTAGGGCTTAGGACTCCTACATTCCCTCCTGCACTACTAGTTCCACCTTTTGCTTGTGGAATGAATGATATGCATGATCTCCCTACCACAGGGAATCACTTCAGAATGCTCTTATTTAGGAATATAGAGAAAAAACTGTTGCTCTCAAATACTTATTTCCATAAAATGCAGAACAGTGCGAATCTTTTGGAAAAAGCAAACCCACTGCAATTTTATTTTGAGACGTCAGGTGGCAGCAATAACCAAACAGCAGGCAAAAAGCTTTCAGGGAATTGCAAAAGGAAGAGAAAGAACAGGCTTTGAGTAGGAGTGAAGGATGGAAATACTCCCATTATAATTTAATCTCATTAAGAATGGGTTCACGCAATGCCATCTTTACATATTACAGGATTCATTATAGGATTCGCCAAACCAAACAATGGCACATGTTGTTCCAACATTATTCAGATAGTTGAAAATCCCTTCTAAATGGTCGCGTCTTAAATTAGCATTAAACATGTTTATTAGTGAGTTTTCTTGAATTCTTCAAGTGAGGCGCCAGAGACAGATTTAAACATTTTTTTCAGTGACCCGAAAAACCTTTTTATTGTGTAACAACACATGATGTCTCTCAGGAAACAATAGATATCTATGTCATCACGGAATTCCCACCACCATCCCAGTCACTGTAGGGTGTTGGACAGCGACAAAATCTTTCCCACTGGTTTCTGACTAGAGGTCTAAGACTGGGAAGAGCTCAACAGAAGAGATGAGGCAGGCAGAGAACAGGTGAAAACAGGCTAAGAATAACACCAAAGGAAGTGGAAAGAAAAGGTGGTGGAGGGCAGAGGAGCCATCCTCTTAAGAGTCGATCCTTGCAAAGAAGAACTGACAGAGGCCATGCTTAGCTACGCTCTCCTCGGCCCCCATCCAGAACCTCAAAAAACACTGATATCATTGTGTGTTGCATTTTAAAGACACAGGAAATCCACGGAGTAATTCTGAATTTTATACACACACACACACACACACACACACACACACACATATAATTTCTAAATTATACTGCTTTAAAAATCATTTCCAAATTTCACATTCTTAAAAAAAAGAATATTTACAAGACTTCTGTTTCTTCTAAGTTCGTTTGCTGCTGATCTCACTGAACTTAGAATCCTCTCTCAAAGCCAGCTGCTATAGAGATAAAATGATGTCATCAGAAAATTAGATTTTTGGTATCTGGGTTGGGCGTGAGAGAGGAGCAAACAACAATAAATTACTAGAAATTAAAAATCCATTTGAACAAACAATTCTAACAGCTACAGGTAGCCCTCTACAGATCACCTTCAACCTGCTTCTTTTTCCAGATTAATCAGAGATATAGGAAATTAAGGTGGTTAACAAATATGTTGCCTAATGGCCAGGCTTCCCGACATACATCAAATAATGCAAAGTATCCCCTCCTGTTTCCTTCTCACTGTATCAAAGCAGAAAGTTTATATTTCAGTAACATTTGTGGTTATAAATGCTAATCCAGTTCTAGCACTCAGAGTTAAATGAAAAGAGATTTTAAAAATGCTGCTACCTCACTATATTTCAAAACAAACTGAATTTTTAAAACGGACATTTTACTAACAGTGTATATACCAAAAGTGGGGGAAACTTCCTGTCTTACATTTTTGAGCTAAAAGAGTACAGACCCCAGAGTCCTAACAGAACCAGGTTTCAGTCCCAGCTCCACTACTACCAGCTCCTAACAAGAGACTAGTGATTGCCTCATTGTCCTTAGACACAAAATGGGGATAGTAATTTAAGAATTAAATGAGATCATACACATACAATCTTTAACCCAATGCCTGGGACATAGTAATATGTTAATAAATGGAAGACGAAGAGTTGTTATTGTTGCATGGTCATTTATTCAGCAAAAATTTATCCAACTCCTATTTTGTGCCCAAGCCCAAAGTACACTGCTTTTATTACATATGACCAGCATCAAAGTGGAGAGATCCTTCTGAGAGAGTGGACTCTGGGCATCAGTTAACCAGAGCTGCTGCTATTTATACTGATTACATTTATCCTCATTGCTCCTCTACCCTCTTTATTTCATTCAATTAGATCCACTCTTACAGCCTATAGAGAGAGTTTGGAAAGTGATGCAAAGTAAATTCCATCTTTGCCTTATTTAACATATTGCTTTAGCTAGCACATGTTCATACTCTGACAGATGATATTTGGAACACCATGTAAAACATTTTGCAAACTTTACAGTTTTCATACATTTGTGAGTAGCAATTTCCAAATAAAAGAGAGTTTACAAGACTTTAAATTTGCAGTGCTTTAATCAGAAATTGAAAAATTAAGACTGAATCAGAAGCAACAACAGAACATTTCACTTCCACTGTTTAATTATAAATTGCTACATGATCTTCATTACAAAACTAGGTAAGATTTGCTATACATAAAATTGGAAGAGGGAATGAAGAAAGATGACATGAGGTTGGTAGTTAAATGTTAGCTGGTAGGAAGAACATTCATCAATTTCATGACTTACAGTTCTATTTATATTTCTGAAATAACAGAGCTAATTACCCAGTTTTAAGTAAAAGGTTCTGCTTTAATTAATACCATTAGCGAGTGGTTTTCAAGTAAATGGAAATAAACATGAATTTTAAAAGTCCTATGCTCACTTTACAAATCCAATCTCAGCCAACATATCTAATGGAACTACAAGGCACTATACTTAGTCTGATAATGTTCCTGATGAGTCTCCTAGCACATTAAAAAAAAAAAAAATCCATGCACCTATTCTGTTTGCCATGATTGTCTACACCAGGCTTCTTCAACATTTAACACAAAGAAGGTTCCCTTCTAGCAAGGAAGGGCATGTGTGCTCAGCGACTCAACTACTTGAATCCCTACTTGGCTTTCTCACCACTCTCTAAAGCTTAACATATCCCAAAGTGAAATCATCATTTTTCTCAACAGACTTTGCTCCTGATCCAGGGTTTCTTGTCTTAGGGAAATGGTACCCTGTCGCTCAAGTCAGAACCTGGAAGTTGCTAACTGCTAGTCATCTAATTCTGGACAATGTCTAACTCTATAACTGTTTCTTCTCTGTAAAACGGGCATAGAAATATCAATATCTACCTTATAGGGTTGTTGAGGATTAAATGAAATTCATTACCATGGTGGCTGGCATGAAAGAGTGCTCAATACATGTTGGCAATAATGATTTAAAAAACACAAAACCATTCTTCTACTTTCCTCCTCCTCCTCCTCCTCCTTCTTCACTCAAGACCTCCGATGAGGATCCTCATCAGAAATTGGTGCTATTTCTATTTCCTAAACACCCCTCTTCGTCATTTCACTTCTGCTATCCTCCTATCATCATCTCATGTCTCACTGCTGAAATAGTCTTACTGGCCTCCTCCTATCAATTCTTGTCTTGTTCCATGTGGGAGTCAGAATCTCTCTAAAATTCTAATATGTTGTCAAGTCATGCTTACAATTCTAAAATGGTTTCCCATTATACGAAACTTATGGTCTTGCTTTTCTCAGACTTTCATGATCTGGGTCTGCTTAATCCCCAGAATCATCTCTTGCTACTGTCCCCTTTGAAACCTCTGCTCTGGATTCACAGGGCTTTTGTCAGTTCTACTGACACACCAAGCACATTCACCTTAGGCCTTTTGTACATGCCGTTTCCTCCACCTGGAAACCCTTCCCATGTCTATTCTCCCAGTATTATTCAGCCTTGAGGTTTCCATTGAAATATGACTTTCTCAGGGATACTATCTGTGACACCCTTAGCTTTCTCAGTAACATACTCCTTCATTACATGCAACACGTTCCCACCACTTGTTCCATGGCTATCTTCCAGAAAAGCAGAAACAGTGTTTCTTTTGTCTACTGTTACAGCTCTGGAATTTTACTTGTTTAATGAATTAGTATACGGTTGATTGAATGAATCAATCAACAAAAAGGAAAGAAAAGGTACTGTACAATTAACATTTTGTCTGATCTTTGTTAATAGGATGGAGGTTCTAAACCACAATTTCCTGATGAGAGTGTCTTTTTTATTCATGGCAGGCCCTTGGATCGCATCTGTGTTTTTATTTTTAAAACTGATACATGTTAAATGTACAAGTTTTCAGGGTACACGTGATAATTTGGTACATTCATATAATCAAATCAGGGTAACTGGGATATTTATAACCTTAAATCTTTATCTTTTCTTTTGCTAGGAACATTTGAATTATTCTCTTCCAGCAATTTTGAAATATACAATGGATTATAATCATCCTAATGATCTAACCCAGGTCTTATTTCTTCCATCTAATTAGACAATTGTACCCATTAATCAACCTCTCTTTATTCCCACCCCACCATTTCTAGCCTTTTGTAACCATCAACGTACTCTCTATCTTCATGAGATCTACTTTTTAAGCTCACACATATGAGTGAGAACATGTGATATTTGCCTTTCTGGGCGTGGTTTATTTCAGTTAACATAATAACCTCCAGTTCCATCATGTTCCTGCAAATGACAGGATTTCCAGTTTTTTTTTTTCATAGCTGAATAATATTCTATTGTGTACATATACTATATTTTCTTTATCCATTCACCTGCTGATAGACTGTTAGGTTGATTCCATATTTTGGCTACTGTGAATAGTGCTGCAATAAACATAGAGTGCAGATATCTCTTCGATATATTGATTTTCTTCCCTCTTGATATATACTCAGTAGTGGAATCAACACGACCCAGGATGGGGGTTGAACACCAGAAAGACCAACTCTGTGACTAGAGGGCTGGGGCTTTAAGCCAGCCCAACCTAAAGGAAAGAGAGGAGGATTGGAGATCAAGTTAAACCACATGGCCAGTGATTCAATCAATCATGCCTACTTGCGTAATGAAACCCCCAATAAAAACTGAAGCCCGGTAGAGCTTCCTGGTGGCTGAACACAAGGATGTGCCTGGAAGGTAAGGTGTCCTGACTCCACCGGGACAGGGCTTACAAACTCTGTGTTGGGGACTGCCCCCAGACCTTGCCCTGTGGTGTCTCTTCATTTGACTAATCCTGACTTTTATACATCATAATAAAACTATAAGATCATGAGTAGAGGGCTTGCCTGAGTTCCATGAATCACTCTAGCTAATTATTGAACCTGAGGGTGTCATAGGAACCCACGAATTTGTAGCCAGTTTATCAAAAGTATAGATAGTCTGAAGATCTCCAAACTTGTGGCTAGCATTTGAAGTGAGGGCAGTTTTGTTGGGGGCTGTGTTCCTGAACCTGTGGAGTCTGCAGTAACTCTGGGTGGTTAGCAACAAAATGTGATTGCAGTATTACAAAAGGGAAGTTTTGGAAGTGTTTTATACCCTTAGAAAGCACAAAAGTTATATCCTGCCCTTTCCCCAAACTATCATCCCATGATCCTCCTGTAACCCTTTCTTATACCTAGAATAATAGCATCTGCTCTTTCTTAAGCCTGATCCTCATATACTGGGCTACAGAAAAAAAGGGTGGGGGGTAGGGGATAATAATTCTAACTACATGAAGTTTACCTTTGGTGCTCTCTCAACATAATTTTATTTTGTCCTTTTGCGTGTCTACATCTCTGCACCCCACTGATTATCAACCTACCACATAGTTTCCTTGTTTAAGACTATCGTTCTCCATTTTAAAATGACTTTTCCATGTCTTTCACTAACTAAAATAGCCAACTGACCCAGCAACAAGTAGACAAGGAATAAACTGAATATACTAGTTCCAATAAGAATTAAATGACAGGTGCCATTAGCCCTTTAGAGGTATTTACACTTCGAATGAGAGCAATTTAAAATGATTTGTAACACTGAGAACAGCAAGAAGAGAATCTGTAGCATTATGTATTTCTAAAGCCTCTAAAGAAATAAGACTCTTTTATTTGTGACTTCCTTAATCAACAGGGAGCAGGAAGCTGCATAAACTCCTAGTATGCTCCATTTCCCTTCCTTCCAAGCAATCCTAGAAAAGTTTTCCCCAGCACTGTTCCTGTAGTGCTTTGGTTCTCTCTCCTAGGCCTACATCTATTCCTCTTCCTTTGCTTCTCTGGGGACTGAATTATAAGGAAGCCATCTCTGGATCCCAAACCAATTAACTGGGAGTTTGCCATTTGGAAGCTAACTAGTCCTTTCCCCAAGTAGCTAATAATACTCCTGGGTCTTTTGTTAAGAAACTTTGAAAATGTAAGTATACACAGAGACAGAGTTACTCTGATCTTAACTCTGATGGGTATCTTTGCTCAAACTATCTTTTAGTTTAGTAAATAAAATATTTATATTCAACTATTGTCTATCCCAGAACCTTCTGGGAAACATCAGGTTTTTGGGAGAAAAATGCAACACAATTGCTTCCCCAAATCCACAAGGTTTAATGAGGAAAGTGGTTGCACAGGGAAGGATAACAAAGAGTTTGCATTCAGTTGAAAAAGGAAGGACACTAATTAAAAAATAATTCACCAAGAACATTAGTGGAGCAAGTGTTCACTTATAAAGGGTACAGGAAGAAAAGAGAACAATAAGTTCTATTCCAGCTTTGGCAATCAGTGATTCTCTGCAATCAACTGACCTTTATTATCTACACATGTTGTTGCTGTTAAAATGAGGCTTCTTAAAATTATGAGCAATGCGTATGGAAAGAATCAAAAAAGTCGACGGATGACAAAAGTCCTGAATGCACTAAGCCAGTAGGGCAACACAGGTCACCTTGTACCAGCTGATTCTCTTGATGCTACAACTTGTATACACCATTAACACTATGGGTAGAGAAGGCCTTGAGAGCATCTGGCATGGGGAAATTCTTGTCTAGAATGCATTAAAAGCTTGAATAAAGCTTTGGTTGATTTTTTAAATGAATCGCAAACTAAGTATATTTTTCCAAGAGGACCTTTCTTTTTCCTTCTATAATACAGAATCTCACAAAGTTAAAAAAGTCATAGTAGTGGAATTTGAAAAAAGTATTGTCTGTGGCATACTTCAAATCCAAGCCTACTCCTTTGGCCTTGGTAAATTACGCCTCCCTGAGATGTATTGTGCAAAGTCCTCCAAACCAATCTGGAGCACACATGAGAGTCTCTCCTAAGGAATCAAGTAAGCATTACAGCAATCACACTTTGTTAACCAATTGTTTGCTTATTCAAAGCAGTAAGGATGTCATTTTCTCTAAACAGCCAAAGTTTTATAAGCTTTCTGAAATCTGTATTTCTTGGCATTTGCCTGAAAGAAGACAGTAGATGCTTAGTTTTTTTACATAACAGAGTTAAGAATCTAACTTCTTAACCTTAAGCATTTATAGTCTCATCAAGTTACAGTGACCTTTCAGGATAAATTCTCACAATTCATGGCTGCTTTCTTTCCACTTATCTTACTGAAAACTTAATGTTTCTTTCACGACTAAGGGTTTTAGCATTTTCCTTTGTAATTCTGAAAATATTAATTTTCTTTATTAAGCACTGACTGTTCGGTGCTTAACACCATTCAAACAAATGGGGTGTTCCCTGGTGATTTATTTTTCTTATTATCCTTACTAGTTTCATTAAAACTTGGTAGAAAATGGCCGGGCGCGGTGGCTCAAGCCTGTAATCCCAGCACTTTGGGAGGCCGAGGCGGGCGGATCATGAGGTCAGGAGATCGAGACCATCCTGGCTAACATGGTGAAACCCCGTCTCTACTAAAAAAAAATACAAAAAACTAGCCGGACGATGTGGCGGGCGCCTGTAGTCCCAGCTACTTGGGAGGCTGAGGCAGGAGAATGGCGTGAACCCGGGAGGCGGAGCTTGCAGTGAGCTGAGATCCGGCCACTGCACTCCAGCCTGGGCGGCAGAGCGAGACTCCGTCTCAAAAAAAAAAAAAAAAAAAAAAAAAAAAAAAAAAAAACTTGGTAGAAAAAAATTCCTTCCTATGACTTAATATGGATTCCTAGGTCTTACTAGAAATCAATCTATACATAGAATATTTTAGGGAATGTTATAAAAGTGAGAATTGCATAAGCAGAGGAAGGAGACTAAGTTATTTTGCCCTTACTAGACAGAGGTGAGAGTATGTGGGATCTGGATGGGGATGAGGGAGAGAAGAAAGTTCATGGAGCTAGAAATTCAGGTAATCATAAGAGTAAGAAAACATACATATCAGACCTCCCCACAACAAGTTCTAGAGAGTTATACCCACACTAGTGAAAGAACCATAAGAATGGAGTTGAAATATGACCTAGTAATAAAATTTAACTCACAGAAGTATTTTAATAGTTCCATCAAAAATCCTGAGAAATTAAAATTACAATCCAAGTGTAAAATATTTGCTAATAGATGTCAATAATAATTACATAAATCTTATGATTAAGGAGACATTTGTGGTAGAGTAGGAAGAAAACTAAACTTACAGCCCAGCTAATGAGATAATGTATGCAAAAGTTCAGCTATACACTTTAAAGGATTATGTAAACATTAGCTATAATTATTTTTATTATTGATTTGCAACCAACTAGAAATCAAAATCAAAGTTGTGTGAGTATCTTTCCATAAGTATCCAATCTGAACTGTTTAAGGACAGTATAACTTTAAAGCAGGGTTTCTCAACCTCAGCACTACTGATACTTCGGACGGATAATTCTTTGCTGTGGGAGGCTGTCCTATACACATTACAGGATGTTTAGCAGCATCCTTGACCTTTACAGTAGAACTACCCTCCCCTAGCCAAGAAGGACAATCAGAAATGTTTCAAAACATTGTCATACACTGCAAAATTGTCCTTGGTTGAGAACCACTGCTAGATGCTAAGAAAAATCAAGAAATTATACTTACAATTCTCTCATACAAACTGAGGATGAGAGATGGCCAAGGTGAACTAGAGTTGAGATGTCAAATACAGTAACCACTGGCCACATGTAGCTACTGAGCACTGAAAAGTGTGGCTAGTCTGAATTGAGATATGCTATTAAGTGGAAAACATACACTAGATTTCAAAGACTTAGTATTAAAAAAGTGCAAATATTTTAATATTTTCTTGTATTGATTATATATTGAAATATTAATAATATTTTAGATATAGTAGGCTAAAATAAAATACATAAAAATTAACTTCATCTGGGCCAGGCGTGGTGGCTCACCTGTAATCTCAGCACTTTGGGAGGCCGAGGCGAGCAGATCACAAGGTCAGGAGATCGAGACCATCCTGGCTATCACGATGAAACCCCGTCTTTACTAAAAATACAAAAAATTAGCCAGGTGTAGTGGCGGGCGCCTGTAGTCCCAGCTACTTGGGAGGCTGAGGCAGGAGAATGGCGTGAATCCAAGAGGCAGAGCTTGCAGTGAGCCGAGA
>NW_012119710.1:817266-837082 GCF_000951035.1 Colobus angolensis palliatus | reverse complement strand
AGAGCGAGACTCCATCTCAAAAAAAAAAAAACAATTAACTTCATCTGTTTCTTTTTACTTTAAAAAAAAATGTGGCTATTGGAAAAGCTAAAATTACTATGTGGCTTGTGTTACATTTCTATTGAACAGTGCTGAGTTCATGCAGAAAACTATCCCCTGCTTCATGCTATCTATTCCAGGCAGCCTTTGATGAGAAGGAAGGAAACTCAAAAGAACTCTGTCTTCATGCCGGGAGTGGTGGCTCAAGCCTGTAATCCCAGCACTTTGGGAGGCCGAGACGGGCGGATCACGAGGTCAGGAGATCGAGACCATCCTGGCTAACATGGTGAAACCCCATCTCTACTAAAAAAACACAAAAAACTAGCCGGACGAGGTGGCGGGCGCCTGTAGTCCCAGCTACTTGGGAGGCTGAGGCAGGAGAATGGCGTGAACCCGGGAGGTGGAGCTTGCAGTGAGCTGAGATCCGGCCACACTGCACTCCAGCCCGGGCGACAGAGCCAGACTCCGTCTAAAAAAAAAAAAAAAAAAGAACTCTGTCTTCAGTTTTCTCTTTATATTCTCTCCATTCTCCTTGGATGATCTCCAGGCCCACTGTTTCAATGCAATTACTACTCATAGATGACTAATCACCAAACTGTATCTGTAGAACAGAGCTCTACTGAAATCTGGATACATATATACATATAAATACACACACACACACACACACACACACACACATATATATATATCCAACTATCAACTTAACAAGCCAACTTAGACATCTTAGAGGAACCCCAGATTTCCAGTTTTAAATGATCTTGACTCCCCAAAAGGCTCCTCCTCAAGGTATTCTCCATTTTAGTAAATGGCAGTGTTGATGCAGATGCTCAAGCCAGAACCTGAAAGTCATCCATGAATTCTCTCTTCTCCTTCCCACTTGGAATCTCTTACAAAGTCTTGCTTCATCTACTTCCTTTATAAATGTTTCTGGAATCCTTCTCTTTCCTACCCCACTGGCTAGGCCAAGCTACCATTATTTTTCCCTGTATCAACTCCCCTGTCCCCCATATACTCTTATTACACCCTGTCCTTCCCTACTCAAAACACTTATCCCATAGATAACTATTTTTCTTATTAGAACATTACACTACATAAATAATGCAGTATAGCTTTCCTTTTTTTTTGAGACAGAGTCTCACTCTGTCACCCAGGCTGGAGTGCAATGGTGCGATCTCAGCTCACTGCAACCTCTGTCTCCCAGGTTCAAGAGATTCTCCTGTCTCAGCCTCCCGAGTAGCTGGAACTACAGATGTGCGCCACCCTGCCCAGCTAACTTTTGTATTTTTAGTAGAGATGGGGTTTTGTCATGTTAGCCAGGTTGGTCTCAAACTCCTGACCTCAGGTGATCCGCTCGCCTTGGCCTCCCAAAGTGCTGGAATAACAGGTGTGAGCCACCGTGCCCAGCCCAGTATAGCTTTCTTATTCGTTGTTGTATCTCTAGTTCACTGATTGATGAAAGAATGAATGAATGAATGCGGAGGGGTACAAATTGTTAACTCACAGCAACTTACTAAGGAACTAGGCTATCAAAACAATGGTTCATTAGTGTATGAGGCCTGGGAAAATATCAGTCCTTATGTCTAAATATCAGTGCTTATGTATTGATACAAGTGCTAGCATTCTAGAAACAGGGGAAAAGTGTTTAGAGACCATGTGTCCTGTATGCTCATCCTCAACAGATCTATCGTGCCTAAACTCATATTGAAGCCTTTCCATATAGGAGGCAGGAAAGAACAGCTAAAGAGTTCCTTGTACAACCCTCCAGCCCTGCAGCAACCTGATGCCCAACGTTTTCCAATGCCAATGCCATAGTCCCAGAGCATCTGCAGTTTCTGGGAAAAGCAGCTAAAGTTTATGTAAAACTAAACACAATTGTGATGAATTTAACTATTTCTGAAAGTAAGTCATTCTCTAAGAGCACAAGTTCAAGAGAAGCAGTAAGATTTTCTCCCTCAGTCTCTTTTCATTAGGGATTCTCAAACTCCCTTCCAGCCTAAACTAGCCTTTATCCCCTAGTCCACCGCTAGTTTGAAAGGAGGTTAGGATGAAGTAAGACAGCTTCCATACTAACCATAAGTTACGATTGCTGATTTGGATTTTTGCAGATGTCAATGGTGACTTATGTATTCCAGATATAAGCTGAGGAAGTCAAGATTTTGTACAGATGTCAGTGGTGCTTTATGTATGTCAGATCTAGGCTAAGGAAGAGGAAATTGTGAAGGACTCCCGGCAATATGTATATTTAAGATCATGCAGACACAAAGGCAAAAACCAGACCTGTGTTCTCATTCATTTTTGCCTACTGGTCTTCCTATAAGTGAGGGAATAGTGGTGTCAGTATACAGGGCATGGTGATGTGTGATATGGACCAGGTAGGAGCTGGGAAAGGATAGCATGTGAAAGCCACGGTTAACCCTAGGTGCAACAGTAGTATGTGGGGCCATACTTGTTTAATTGATTTTTAATAATTGTCTTATCTATTATGGAAATTATGTAAATGACCATTCTTTTATAGAATGAGGAAGGCAGGTGGGGTCTTTATGACTATAGAAATGTTAGAAAATGTTTTAAAAAATTATCTTAATTTATCTGACTTTTATAGCCCAACTAAACAAACAATGGCAATTAGTTGGTTCTCACCAATTTTGACAGTGGGATAAACAGATTTAATGAGGAAGTTTAGGTTTTTTTCGGAACTAGATGCCCTGTTTCTTTCTAGAAATGACTCTCAAAGAGTGGTGGGAAAGTTAACAAAGCCCTTTCTTTTTCCTATGCAATTTTCTGAATTGTTTCCATAATAAAGTTCAATATTCTGATTATCCAAATAAAAGCATCTGTTTCTGGTAATAAGAGCAAGGTAGCTGAGATGTAACAAAAAGGGGCATAAGAAAAAAAAATACAAGACTGAACCCCAGCTGAATCACTCAATCTTTATGTGCCTTCCCTTCTAAACAATCCGTTTTCAACTGGAGCAGAGCTCCACAGAGCAGATGAAACTTGGTCAGGGTGGAGTGGGAATCTTATTTGTATTTTTTTTTTTATAAAGCAGAGATATACATATAGTACATAACTGGATATACAGTGTATTTGTGGTATTAAAATTTCATGAGAGTTAGATTAGGAGAAATCTCTAAAAAGTCTTCTCAGGGGGGTAATAGTGAACAAAAGGCTGAATAAACTATTCTAAGCCTTCATTTCCTCAAGTGTATGGAAATGAGTCAGCACCATCCACCTTAAAGGATTATCGCACTATAACTACCATCAGTCCTATTATCTGTGAGCTCCACGTTCACGGATTCAACCAACAGCGGGTCAAAAATGTTGGGGAGAAAAGAGACGAGTCAAAAAATTGGGGGGGATAAATTCCACAAAGTTCCAAAAACCAAAACTTGAGTTTACCAGCGTGTCTACACATTAAATCTGCACAAATGAAGTGATGTATAGGCATTGTTTTAGGTATTATAAGTAATCTAGAGATGATTTAAAGTATGCAAAAGGATGTGCATAAGCTATATGCAAATACTAAGGCATTTTATATAAGGAACTTGAGCATCTGCAGAGGTCCTGGAACCTATACCCATAGATACCCAGGGACAACTGTATATCTAAATATACACAGAGAATAACAGAAATAACAAGGAAAATAACCAAAATTGTATGTTGTCAATATAGAACTAAAAACACAAATTCAAACGTATCATGTCATCTAGTGATATTATTCACTAAAAATGTCTTAAGTAATCATAATACAATTTTCTCACTAGTCATTTTACCACTTAACATCCAAAGTCATAAAGTCAAATAATAAATACAAGAAGAATCTATAAATGTGGCAAAAATACAAACCTAAGACACCGATTTCAAGACCAGCCAAGCCTGTTTTAATTTTATCATAAATATCTTCTAATGTGAAGTCAACAGCAATGGTTCTTGTCTCCACTTTGAATTTTTCTTCTAGGGAAAAAGAAAACACAAATGGGAGAGTAGGGAAAATTAGTACATGGCAGTGAAGATTAAGGCATTTGATAGCATTATCCTTTCAGACGTTTCCCCTCACCCAATTTGATACAAAATTTAGACCAGGATAAATTTAAGCAATCATGAGACCATCTAAGAGATGATATAGGGTCAACACATTAGTCCTGCAATAAAAATTCCAATGTCGTCACAGAGAGCTGGCTCAATGTTCCTTAATCAGTTCCTCTTTTGTAAATCAATAATGAGAACTACTTTTAGACCCTTAGGTACAAATAATAAAACATGATTCATATAAAGTTATATACTCTTTAAATATCACTGGCTTTGTGATTTTAATTGTAAATTGGTGCTCTGTAACTTCAGGAAGAAGTCTTCATGTTGTAAAATATTTTAAAGTGTGATACATTAAAACAAAAAGTCTATCGTATCACAATGGAAGTAAAATGAACAGGATCTTATTATAATTCGGGAGCTTGGTTAATAGTTAATAATCACTACATTTTAAAATCCACACAAAATGCACAGTAATAAAGGCATAAAGTGACACAAGAAACACCTCAGTGTTCTACTTTACACAAGTCTATTAAGGTCCAAACAGTGCTGATGAAAATAATAGCTTCAGAAATGAGACCCTGAGGAACAAAACTCATCTGAGTTAATGTACAGTATTTACTTTTGCCTTCACTAGTCAGGTCCTGTGAAGAGATAGCACAGGCTTTGAGGTCACACAGACATGAGCACCAATTTCATTTCCACATATATTTGCAAAATGACTTTAAGCAAGTCACACATCTTCTTTGAGCCTCAGCATCCTCTTGCGAAAATGAAGATAATTCTACCTAACCAATGACGTGAGGCTCACATGATACCTATGGTGCACAGAAGGCAGTCCATAAAGGCTAGACTCTCTTTCTCTCCTCAACGATCTCTACTCAGTTACTTAGCCAAGTCCAGTGAGCTAGGAATGCTTATTCTTTAGAACTTGCAGAGAATTCAAAAGAATTAATTTTAAAATCCTGCTTCCAAAAATAAATCTTTCTTCAGTCAAAGTCAGTATCAGCTCATCACAGAGTATGCGGGATTAATCCTCGTAGGAAGTATCTGTTCTTGACCTAAAAGGATTTCTGTCTAAAACTAAAGAGCTGGTTCATGAGAGATCTGATCCTTAGTTAGACTCAATGAAAAGTAGTGACCCTAGGTAGAAATCCATGAATAAACTGAAAAGAAGAATTGACCTAGAAAATACCTTATTTGGTGTTAAAGGTATACTTACTGTTCTAATATAAATGAGTTATATGTGTGCTCATGTAGTGGGAAGTTAGACACGGAGCTGTAATTTCACAATAGCTGGTCCAACATGGCTACTTTAACATTTCACAGAATTTACCACCAGTAAATAAAGAATGCTGATTTTATTATAGCCACATTTTCACAAGGGAAAACAAAAAGCCCCAAAACAAAAGGTTAAAAATATCTTTGATTAAATGAAAAACTTCATTCGAGAATAACATAAGATAAATTTATCTATTTATTTTGAAAAGCAAAGCATTTTTCCATACTAGTATTATGTATTGACATTCAGGAAATTTTCTATCAATAAAAGCCACCTCACAACTCCTGAACCAAATTCACTCTTCTGCATCTCACAGGATTAGATGAATGTACATACTTACATTGTAGAGTTTTGTATAGATATGTTGCTAAAAAGATTCAATGACACTTTTACAAAGAATGTTATTTAGTATTGAACCAAAGCAAGCTCTTTGTATTCACATTAGGATAAGCAAATGGCTTCTGGTACAAGTTTTTCAGGTTAATTAAAATATCTGAATTCATACCTAGATTTCCCAGAATCATAGATTCTGGAAAATCTAACTGAAAAGTGAACACTGCCTTCTTTAAAAAACAACTTTTCTTCACTGCCTGTATTGTGAGTCTTTCCTTTTTTTTTTTTTCTTTTAAGAGATTGGGTCTCAAGCCTGGGCTCAAGTCTCCTTAGTAGCTGGGACTACAGGCACACACCATTGTTTCCGGCTTTTCCTATTTAACATAGGTCAGACCATGATACCCACCTCTTCACAAACCTCCAGAGATTTCCATCTCACTCAGAGTAAGAGCCAAAAGGCATTGGCAACAGCCTAATAAACAGTGTGAGTTTATTAGGCTGAACTCACCTCCAACTACTCTCCCCGTTGCTCCTCAGTTCTAGCCATAAGGGATCCTAGCAGTTGTTTAGATACCGAATGTTGTCCACGTACACTTAGGACTTAAACTTACCATTTCCTATGTTTGGAATGCTCTTCCACATCCCTTGTCTCTGTTGGGTCCTTGAGCAAATGTTACCTTCTCAGAGAAGCCTGCCTTGCCCACCCTTTAATAAATGCAACCATCTCCCCAGCACTCCTCATGCGCTTCCCTGCTTGATTTTATTCCATTGTACTTACTACCTTCTAATATACTAGGTAGTGTATTTTAATAATGAACATCCTTGTCTACAAGTCTTGACTCAAATTAAGCTTCAAGAAGACAAGGACTTGGTTCTGTTTTGTTTAGTTGCTCAACAATGGCACAAATGATCTGGGATCTTTCCACCCTCCTCTCTTTTCCCTTAGGCTGGCTCCTTTTCTGGAGGGCCACTGCCATTCCATGCATCGCATGCAAACAACAGTGTTCGGAGGCAGAAATCGTATGTCTCTGTGATATGTCCCTTTTATAGAGAGAAAATTTCCCCAGAAGAATCCAGCAGACTCTCACCACGTTTCCTTTCCAAGGATTATGGTACATGCATGCTACTGACCAGGGGCATGGGTGGGTGGGCTTTCGGAATTCTATGAACTACCTCCACCTCCACCATCGAGTTCTGTCAATCAACGATAGATGTGCATATATAAGAATAGGACAGGAACTGTCTCTTTCTGGGCCAAGGCAATTGAATAAGAATTATAATGGGGGGTTCTAGAAGGCTAAGGTGGGAAGTAGCTGGCCTATGTTACAAAGGAAAAGCCGAGAACGATGGTGTGTGGCTATAGTCTCAGCTACTCAGGAGACTTGAACTTGGGGCTTGAAGACCAGCCTACAAGTAAATCTAGGCATCTTTCCCCTTCCCATAGCCTATCACCCTGCATGTGACCCTGCCAACAGAAGGCAAGACAAATGGACAAGAATCCTCTAACTTTAAACATCAGCACAAGGGTGAATTAAGCACCTGAAACAGAAGTAGATACCAGATACCCATAACACAGCCCTCATTTCCACCTTCACACCTCCCCAACCCGTTTTTTTCATAAAACCACTAGTCTGCAACTCACCAACAGCCCACCGCTAGGGAAGAATAAGCACTTACCAAAGCTTTTGGAGTAGTACTTCTGGAACTCTGATCCTTGACTGATTACAAAGGTCTAAGAAATGACGCAGCCTCTCTCTGTTTTCCAGAGTAGGAGTTGAAATAAGTTAAAATCAATATCCTACAAGTGTGTAGGATAAAGATGCACAAACAATTGGATTTGGAGGTTGCAATGAACATGAGATGAGCCACACAATCGCCCCTTCAATGAAACTGATGTTGCCCTAATTGTGGGAGCATCACCAGCAGAAAGCTTTTGGGTGTCAGCCTCAGCTGCAGAGTTGCCTTGTCCAGGATCACACTCTTTCCATAGCATCCTCATCCAATGGCTGATCCAGGTGAACATTTAAAATGATTGGACAGCTTGTACCTATAAGATTCTGATTCCAGAAGTATAGTCTGTTTATTATCTTATTTTTCTGTTCTTTCACAATGCCCTAGATTTAGTTATTCTAGATCTAAAATGGGTTTTAATGTTTCTAGTAATGCAAGTCTACTTTGTTGTTCTTCTTTAAAAATTTATTGCTTATCCTCACCTGTTTAGTCTCAGTTTTGATTGGGATTGCATTAAACATTTCAATTAAAGAATGACAATGTGGCATTCCCTTCGGGCTCTCCATTTATTCAAATGTTTTGTTTAAATGTCTCACAGTAAAATCCTGTGATTGCAAATTCTTAAAGAATTAAAGAATTCCATGATGAGAATAGTACACACCATTATATACAGATAGGCAGTACTATTGATGCCTATTGACAAGCTGTTGGTATTTGAAATTGTATGAGCTGGCATCCCACTACTTACAGTTGTGGTTACATATATATAGTCATGACCCATCCCAACTTTATTTTCAGATGAAAATAATTCTCAGATGGTCTTGACCAACTGCCTCTCAGCCTAGTGGCTAAGAAAGACCAAACACCAAGAAGAAAAAGGCTGGTATGAACTACTCAAGGCAGTCAACTAACTAGAAATGGAGGCAGAAATGCAACTCTGGCATAAAAAGCGGGGAATGAAGCTAAGCTACGCTGATACTATTCACTCCCTTTCTATCTACTGCTCCACTGAAAACCAGGTAACTACAATTGTGGAAAAGCAGAAAGCAAATATTATTTACAACAATAGTGCTATAGAATAATGAATATCGTCACTGGCCTCAAACCATTCCATCACCTGCAAGAGCACATGCCCCACTCCTACAGTCACACTGCTGTTTACGACACAGAGTATTCAGAATTCATTCAAGGTCAAGTCTGGAATTGACAGAAAAGGAACTGAACCCTGCAATAGTCTCAAGATGCTGCTGGAACACCTCTCAATATTAAAACTCACACATTTTTAGGTGCAAGCCAAGAAAGGTGATAAATATATTCAGAATGGCCTTAGGTTTATCGTACTTCCAGCTATGGTCATTATCATTTTCATTTTGCTCAACAAATTGGCATCTCCTTTTAAATTTCTCTTTCTGTAAGAATAATTTTATAGATTTTAGAAGGACTTTCCTCAAATTTTTGCCCTAGGTGGCTAGGGATATTAAGTCTGGGAATGTTATAAAAGAAGTCTAATCTATATAAACTTGTATGTTATTTGTGTTTTTTTCTATTAATAAAACCAAAATGTATATGTTGACACTCCTACATCTGCTCCAAATAAACAGCCTGCCTTCCCCTGTAAGTTTCAGGTACTATCCATTATGAAATTCCTGTCATATAACCCTTCCTCACTTTTTCCATATTATAACATTATTATAACATTCTTTAAGATTTAAGTCATGTTACCACATCCGTGGACATATTTTTCACTATTCCCATTTCCTGCAAGGTAAAGCTACTTCCACTCTCTGCTGTGCTCCTAGAGACCTTCTATACAACCCTACGAGGCACTTATTATATTAAGCAAAGAGTCTGTTTCTTAAACAGGGAGCACTCTTTGTCATCTTTGTATTCCCTGCAGCTAGCACCATGTCTGGCATAAAGCAGAGGTCATTCTGCTCAATGTTTTTTAAATGAGTAAATAAAGCTAGGCCAACACAGCTGATTCATTAAAATCATCTTCTCAATACTTGTTGGATCCTCCCTATAGAAATTACATTTCTTTCATGCTGGTAAGAAATATATGTATAAGACAGAACATTAGGCATATTAAAATGTAAGCTAGAGTGGGGTGTGGTGGTGCACACCTGTAGTACCACCTACTCTGGGGGCTGAAGCAAGAGGATCATTTGAGCCCTGCAGTTTGAGACCAGCCAGGACAACATAGCAAGACTCCAGCTCTCAAAAAAAAAAAAAAGACAAATTGAGAGACAGTTCAGTTACTCCATCTGTCATACACGGGTCTAGACTATCATTCTCATATAAATTCAAACATTTTAGAGTTATAAGAAACCTTAGAAACCATCCCATCTCATGAATACACTATTCCAGGAGCTTGGCTCAGGGGCACATATATGAAGGTTGAGGATATTTTAGTCATGGACCAATCTCCCTTATTCCAGTCTTAGAAAAGATAATGAGTTGGGGAGAGGAGACTCTTAGAGAAATAGCACCATATTCAATGCGTACCAATTTTAGCATCTTAAATCTAAATTCATAAAATTCAGTTTGTAACCATAAAAATGTCTCATACTTTTTTTTTTAAAAAAAAAGCTCTCCATTTTCACATAAAATTATGTTTTACAGTATTTAGAGATTTAAAAGATGCAAGAGAAGTCTTTTATACTTTCTCTAATTTTAAGGGGAAAAGAAAAAAACGAAGTCCCCTAACCAATTTCTCTCCACTTCCCTTCTTTTCCTGTCTTCTTTTCCCCACAACTCCCAGGCCTTACCTATCCTTACATCCCTATCCCTTGGGGTGAGACAACCCCCAACAAAGACAGCCTGCCTTATATGGCTTTGGAGAAGGTGATTGTGTCCTAGAAGGGAATAATTGATCTGACTCCATTTTTAAAGGCCCATTTAATTACAATTAACAGAGATGCTACACAAATAATGGTCTATTTCCTTTTTTTATGTTGCCCTTGGAAAAATATTTATGACAATTTTAATCTCATATGAAGAGACCCACTTTCAGTCAAGCCAAAAAATTAATCATAGCTCATCAGGATTCTAACTCAAACCAAGCATTTCTTTATTTTAAGCCAAGGTTATTATATTTTTTTCATTATAGCCTCTTTAACTAGAACAAACACCTGCAATAAATAAAAACCTTATGCCGCGTGAATCTATTCTATTGATAGGACGTGAATAGGCCCTATCCTTTTGAAAGCTTTGAGTTCTACAGTTGGTCCAGGCATTGTAAACTCTTGGACAAACCACTCTTGAAGAAATTTTCATATAGCAATGTTGATTTTTCTGCACTTCGTAAGCAAAAGGTCCATAGAAGTATCTGAATTTTATCTTTTGAGGGGAGAAAAAAGCAAAATTTTTTTTTTTTTTTTTTTTTTTGAGACAGTCTCTGTCACCCAGGCTGGAGTGCAGTGACATGATCTCAGCTCACTACAACCTCCGCCTCCCAGGTTCAAATGATTCTCCTGCCTCAGCCTACCAAGTAGCTGGGAGTACAGGCACCCACCACCATGCCCAGCTAAATTTTGTATTTTTAGTAGAGTCAGGGTTTTGCCATGTTGGCCAGGCTGGTCTCGAACTCCTGACCTCAGGTGATCCGCCTGCCTTGGCCTCCCAAAGTGCTGGGATTACAGGCATTAGCCACTGCTCCTGGCCCAAAGTATCATTCTTAAGATTACTACACTTAAGATTCCAAGATGCTACTGCTAGCGATATGAAAGCAGAGTTCACTGGAAGAGCCTGGGATACAGTTAGAAGCCCGGCACTTGAGTGCCAACTCAACTGGTTGCTGGCCTAAGGCCCTTCACTCAAGCCTTTGAACTTTCAAGAATACCATTTCTTAGCCTATAAAACCACAAAAAACAATACCCACCCTACACAGTTTTTTTTTTTTTTGAGATGGCGTTTTCCTTTGTTGCCCAGGCTGGAATGCAAGGGCGTGATCTCGGCTCACTGCAAATTCCACCTCCTGGGGACAAGAGATTCTCCTGCCTCAGCCTCCCGAGTAGCTGGGATTACAGGCGCCTGCTACCACGGCCCGTTAATTTTTGTATTTTTTATTGGTGGTCTCGAACTCCTGACCTCAGGTGATCCACCTGTCTCAGCCTCCCAAAGTGCTGGGATTACAGGCGTAAGCCACTGTGCCCGGCCCATAATAATTCATAAGTTTTAAATTGCATGCCATTCTAATTAGCATGATGAAATCTTGCACTGTCCTGCTGTTAGTGTGAATCATACCTTTGTCCAGCATATCCATGCTGTACACACCACCCACTCTTTAGTCACTTAGTAGCTCTCTTGGTTATCAGATCAAAAAAAGAGCATATATAGGTATAGAGGGTTCAGCACTATCCATAGTTTCAAGCATTCACTGGGGATCTTATGGCATATGCCCTGCAGACACGGGGGGACTTCTCTATCTGCTGATATCTACAAAGATGGCTGCTTGACAAATAGTTGTTTTTTCCTTAATAGCATAGGCTGCTGTAGGTATAATCCGTATCGTTAACTCTTACCTCCTTGCATCAGCTACATATTTTTTCAAGCTGACATGAACATCTGATTCTGCTTTAAAAAGTGATTCATTACCATATAATCCGTGGAATCAGTGGTCATGATGTACTATTTTTAGCCTTGCCTTTAGAGTCCAAGTATTTCCTTGACTCAATTTCCTTGTAATTAACCTTTAAATTATTGTATGTTATCTATTCCAAGGTGTACATTTTAATTCACTTTTCATCTCTGAAATCAAGGTGTTTCATAATTGATGGCAAGTCAGTTTAATTAGTGAATTTTCCTTCTTAGTGGTTATAAGCTGCATCGTTGCTTCATGATCAATGGTATCTCAGATTTGATGAAAGAAGCCTGGGAACCTTGCTGACAGTCACCCTTCTCTCTCTTTTTGGGAGGAGGGGGCGGTGGGCAGTAGGACAGGGTCTCTCTCTGTCACACGGGGTACAGTGCAGTGGCGTGGACATGGCTCACTGCAGCTTGGACCTTCTGGGTTCAAGAGATCCTCCCATCTCAGCCTCCCAAGTAGCTGAGACCACAGGTGCAGGCCACCATGCCCATCTAATTTTGGGGGTTTTGTCATATTGCCCAGGCTGCTCTCAAACTCGTGGGCTCAAGTGATCTGCCTGCTATGAGCTCCCAAAGTGCTGGGATTACAGGCGTGAAGCCACCATGCCTGGCCCACCCTTCTCTTTAATGTCACCAAATGACCTGGGTCAGCTTCCAAATGCAAAATTCCCAGTACTCTAGGGATCATAATATTCCACCACCACCGGTAGTCAAAGAGACAAAAAGATTTCCCATTCTAAACCAAGGCCCCTGTGCTCATTCATTTAATCAGGAGCATGGCCAGTTGCAATCTGGCAAAGCATCTCACTCCCTAAACTGTAAGCTCTATGAGGGCAGGATCTGTGCCTGTTTTTTGCCCTTTACTACTGTATACTCAAAGCCCAACAGTACCTGGTACTTTATAGGAGCTCAATAAATGTTTTGATTGAGTAAATTCAAGAAATACATACTAAGTCGTGCCCATGTGTCAGGCTTCACCCTGAGGACAATAACAAATACCCTCAAATAGGTTATATTTGGATGAAGGAGATATGTGTAAATCCAATTGCTGCTCTAATAAATATAAACAAAGCATCAAAGAGAAAGCAATTCACTCTTGCAGAGTGCTATTTTACATAGTAGGTAACATTTGTGTGGAGTTTTTGGTGAAGAGTAGGAATTGGCCCTACCAAGAAAGGGCAGATGTTGGCAAAAACAGAAAGCATAGAAAATGAATAGCATGTTTTAAGAATCTCTGTGGATGGCATATGTGGTGCACACAGAGAAGCGGAGAGAAAATTTGTAGATGAGAGCTGGTGGAGGTTGTATGGTCCGAGATAACAAATAGGACTAGCTACTTCATTTGTGGGACCCAGTGTAAAATAAAAATGTGGGACACCCTTGTTCAAAAGTTATTAAGAATTTCAAGATGGTAACAGCAGAGCATTAAACCAAGTATGGACCCTTCTAAGTGTGGGGCCCCATGCAAATGCTCAAGTCACAGGCCTATGGAATCAGCCCTATAACAAGTTTCTATTTCCTCCTGTGTGTTATAATTACTTAGGAGAGGTTATTACAGTGAGAAGTTACAAGATCACACTTCATTTTTTTTTGAGGAAGGAAATGACAGTGGCAGAGTAGAAGATACACAGCTTGTTATAAAAAGCGACAGGTGGCAGGCAGAGAACAAAGCAGCTGCTTCATTAGTCCCGTGAGAGAGGAGGGTCCCATGGAGAGAGAGACAGCAGTGGGAAGAGGAAGGCAGGCTGGGCTGGGAGGGACTTCTGAGTGACAGCCTGCAGGACTTTACAACTGAGCAGACAAACAGCTCTACGAAGAGAGAGAACACAGTGGTTTTATACATTTGCTTTAGAAATCTAGTTAATGAAACGTCACATTTTATAGCTAAAACAGTCCTTCTAGTTCTGCATATGAGGCAATGCTCCTGTGATTATGTCCCAACATTTTTTTAATCATATGAAATGTGTCTCTCTGTTAGTAAAACGAGTCTTTCCTTGAGGTAAGTTGCTTTCTCTCTCTTTGTTAGCTTGAAAAATGAAATGACTACCAAGATTTGGGCCAGAGCTGACCAATTTTCCATGCAGGATAACCGTGACCTACAAATCAAGTTAGAAAGCAAAAAGAGATATTCTTGTAACCCACCAGACTATTTCTCCCTTCTTCTTTCACGCATAAAGATTGCTAAAGTTAATTAGAAGTCAAATATCACACAGTACCTTTATTTTAAAAATGCTGATTAAGCTAATTTTTTTTTTTTAAAGTAACCCCTTTTTATTTTAACCTGTCACTTTGTTCTTACGAGATTCCACTCTGGTTTTGTAAAATCTTGCCACAGGAAAAAAGTATTCTTTTCAAAGGTCTGGATCTCCCACTTTGGTAGTTAGAAAAAAGAAGCTTAACAGTTGATTTTGTTTTTTTTTTTTTTTTTTAAAGGAACTTTGGGGCAGAAAACTCACCATAAAATTTAAAATAGCTATTGAAATGAGTATTTACTTTATTATTAGTAGTAGTATTTTTGTTTTTCCAAGACGGAGTCTTGCTCTGTCACCCAGGCTGGAGTGTAGTGGTGCAATCTTGGCTTACTGCAACCTCCGCCTCCCAGGTTCAAGCAATTCTCCTGCCTCAGCCTCCCGAGAAGCTGGGACTACAAGCACCTGCCACAGTACCCGGCTAATTTTTGTATTTTTAGTAGAGATGGAGTTTCACAATGTTGGCCAGGCTGGTCTTGAACTCCTGACCTCAGGTGATCCACCCGCCTCGGCCTCCCAAAGTGTTGGGATTACAGGTGTCAGTCACTGCACCCAGCCAAGTATTTACTTCATTGCCATTTACACTTAAAGATATTTCAACAATATTTTGTCAAGAGTATAACAATCTTTCTGTTCAACACAGAAAACACCCTCTCTTCATGTATCAAAACAGCATAGTTTTTACATATTAATACAAAATTAAAGCAAAGGCAGTTGATACACAATCTGTTCTCCTATACTTTCAGAACAACGAATAAGAATTTGAAGGCAAGGCTAGGTGGCTCACACCTGTTATCCCAGCACTTTGGGAGGTGGAGGCAGGTGGATCACCTGAGGTCGGTAGCTCGCAACCAGCCTGGCCAACATGCTGAAATCCAGTGTCTACTAAAAATACAAAACTTAGCCTGGCGTGGTGGCACACGCCTATAATCTCAGCTACTCTGGAGGCTGAGGCATGAGAATCACTTGAACCCAGGAGGTGGAGGCTGAAGTGAGCCAAGATCACCACTGCCCTCCAACCTGGGCGACAGAGCAAGACTCTGTCTCAAAAAGCAAACAAACAAAGAATAAGAACTTGACACAAGTCATTTTGACCCTAGGATTCCCTAAAAGACACAGAGATACCATATAAAATGTATAGAGATATAGTTAACATTCTACCAACAAAACAGGAGTAATAATACAGTTATCAATTTCTGAGCATCGACTATACGCCAAGAACGCTACTAAATAACATTAAGTTATCCAATCTGTACAATAACTTACTGGTATATTGCTGAAGTTTAAAATAATTATTCTCACAAATATCAGTTTTCAACATTTGAAAGGTCATGTTGTTTTTTAAATTTTGAAATAATCTCAAACCAGGAAAGCTGCATATATTTTACAAATAACTTTTTTCCCCTGAATCATTTTAGATTAAATTGCTGACATGATGCCCAGCACCCAAAAATACTTTGATGTAGTGGTTCTCAAAATGTGATCCATGATCCCCGAAGAGTAAAAAATACTGATATTCTCTGCCCTCTTCACTATATTGAGAAAAGCAAGGGTGGGTAAAATTGCTAGAACCTAAACAAGAATCAAAGCAGTGGCACCTTGCTGTATTGGAAGTCATTGTATTCTTCACATGTAAAAAAGAAAAAAATCAGTTTTATTTAAACATACCCCTTGATGAAGCAGTGAAAATCATTAATTTTATTAAATCTCTATTTGAGTATAAATCTTTTTAATGTTCTGTGTGACAAAATGGAAGGTATGCATGAAGCACTTTTTCTGTGTTCCTAATACAATGGCTGTCTTGAGGAAAAGCATTTGTGCAATTGAGTCGTGAGCTGAATTAGCCCCTTTTTTTCACGCAACACCACTTTATATGAAAGAACAACTGACAGAAAAACGATGCTTATTTGAATTTGGCAGGCATATTCTCAAAAATGAATGAGATTAGTTTGTCACTTCAAGGAAAACAAGCAACAATATTTGCTGTCCATGATAAAATTTAAGCTTTTAAATGAAAATAAGAGTTTTGGAAAACTTGTATCCACCCCCATCAGCTTAAGAGAAAAAACTTTTCTGATAAGATTGGGGGTGATATTAACAATTGTGATTATCTTTGATACTGTGTCAACATTTGGAAGATCTGCAAAATTCAGGAACCAATATTTTCCAAGTGATCAATGCATAACGTTACAAAGTCATGATGGATAAAAGACCTATTCAGACTGTGAGGTAGAACAATGAATTTAATATTTTAATGTCACTGAGTATAAAAAATTGATGTAATTTCAGATTTCATATTGCAACTAACTTTTAAGAAGCTTTCACTTGGAATGTTTTGATGTACCAAAAGAATATCCACAATCATCCAAAGAAGATATTACAAGAGCTTTCTCTTCTCCAACTACGCATCCATGTAAAGCCAGATTTCCTCCTACTTCAACCACAATAACAAATTGCAGTAGACTGAATGCAGAAGTAGATATGCAAATCTAACTATGTTTTAGACTAAACTATGTTTGGACTAGAGCAAGCTCTGCTCTAGTCACATCCTGGAAGCTGGCTAGTCTACGCATAGCCAAAGCTTGAGGACTCCTCAAGCAAGTAAATGTAGTTAAAAATCTTAAAGACTAATAGTTTTCCTGTAATATTAACTGTTTTTCCCAGGAAAGGACCTCTTTTGGCCTTGCTAGACAGGAATATGCTGTACATTGCTTTGTTGTTGTTATCCCCCTTAATCATGCTGGAAGAAATACCTATCTGTAGAAAGGTGTCCCCGGCTGGGCGTGGTGGCTCACACCTATAATCCCAGCATATTGGGAGGCTGAGGCAGGCGGATCAGGAGGTCAGGAGATCTAGACCATCCTGGCTGACACGGTGAAACCCCATCTCTACTAAAAATACAAAAAATTAGCCGGGCATGGTGGCAGCCCTGTAGTCCTAGCTACTCGGGAGGCTGAGGCAGGAGAATGGCATGAACCTGGGAGGCGGAGCTTGCTGTGAGCTGAGATTGTGCCACTGCACTCCAGCCTGGGCGACAGAGTAAGACTCCGTCTCAAAAAAGAAAAAAAAAAAAAGAAAGTTGTTCCCACTGTACACACACTACTTGGTCAAGGAACCCAAACCCGTCTGGCCCAGCAACAATTCTGAGTCTTTAAGTCATTCTTTAAGCATATAAACCAGAAGTTACCAGAGCCTCCTCCTTTAGCAAAAAAAAAAACCCTATTTACTTAGCTGGCTGAAAACATTGTCAGCAGCCTAAGCGTTTCCTCATGTTATGTTTATAGAAAAGCTAACATGAGAGACCAATAGCCTTAAGAAGCAAAAAAGTTAACGCTTCAAAATAATTTTACTTTAACTGACTCTTTCCCCAAACAGATGCCCACAAGTTCAAGCATCTGACTCTTAAACACTTCTATTATTAAGAAATACTACGTTGCTCGCTAAAAAAAGGCTTTTAAGACCCAGTAAAAGAACTAACCTGCTTAGGACATGATAAAGTTGGAACACGTGCCTGTACAGGTTTAGCACAGGTTTAATCCTAAGTGTTTATTTAGAAAAACAATTTCCAGCTATAAGAAGATTTGAAACTCTTATTGTAAGTATACTGCTAGTAATAATAACTTGCTTGCTGCTTCCCTGTGTATTACCCTTGCTCCTTCAAATGATAAAAGGTTTTGTTGCTACCTTGGTTCATCAGAAAACTTCAGCACAAGTGTATTACATGAATCACTATCACTCTGTCTCACAAAGAGACTTGGAAAGTAAAAATAAAAGTGAGAGCTTCCACTAATAAGTGGATATCTCAAAGGTGGGGAATAAGCAAGGAGACCACCACTTCTCCTGCTGCCCTCCACCCCCACCTGCCCTTGCCTAGTTTATAAGACAGGGGAAAAGAAAAAAGCAAAAAGTTAAAAAGAAACAGAAGTAAGATAAATAGCCAGATGGCCTGGCATCACCACCCAGCCCTGGTCGTTAAAATAATAGTAATAATAATATCAATCCCTGACCTAAACTACTTGTGTTATCTGTAAATTCCAGACATTGTATGAAAAAGCATTGCAAAACTTTCTGTCCTGTTAGCTTATGCATGTAGCCCCCAGTCACATTCCCCATGCTTGCTCGATCTATCACGACTCTTTCATGTGGACCCCTTAGAGTTGTAAGCCCTTAAAAGCGCCAACGATTTCTTTTTGAGGGAGCTCAGCTCTTAAGACACAAGTCTGCCGATGCTCCTGGCCAAATGAAGCTTCTTCCTTCTTTAATCCGGTGTCTGAGGAGTTTTGTCTGTGACTCATCCTGCTACAATGCCAGATATTAAAGTGATTTTGTAAATGTAAAACAATGTGATTGTTCTCACTACATTTTGTTTTGTTTCAGACTATATAGTTATTTTCCCTCAAAATGTGTAGTGTTAACATGTAAAGGGTTTATTGTTATTTTTAAGTGAGTTAAATAATTATTTTTTAGGTTTCTCAGTTTCAATTTATAATGTGATAAACATTGATAGTGGTATCCTATGCAAACAAAGGCTCTTTGGGGATGAATTCATGTCTTTTGCAGGGACATGGATGAGGCTGGAAACCATCACTCTCAGCAAACTAACACAAGAACAGAAAACCAAACACCGCATGCTTTCACTCATAAGTGGGAGTTGAACAATGAGAATGAGAACACATGGACACAGCGAAGGGAGCATCAAACACTGGGGCCTGTTCAGGGGGTGGGTGGCAAGCAGAGGGATAGCATTAGGAGAAATACCTAATGTAGATTACGAGTTGATGGATGGAACAAACCACCATGGCACGTGTACACCTATGTAACAAACCTGCATGTTCTGCACATGTATCCCAAAACTTAAAGTATAATTTAAAAAAAAAAGGTGGAAAAAAAAAAAGCTCTTTGGAGTCCTCAATAATATTTAAGGGTATAAAAGGGCTCTGAGACTAAAAAGTTGAGAATGCTGCCTTAGTATGTACTTACTACAGTCTCCTAAACGATACAATACAACCATCGAAATCAAGAAATTAACACTGATGAATCATTAGTATTGATGAATAATTACTATCTTGTAATCCTCAGAGCCTGTCAATTTTTACTAGTTGCCCCAACAATATCCTTTACAGCAAAAGGATCCAAATCAGAATCAACCTGATACATTTAGCTACCATTCTGGTTAGCCTGCTTCAATCTGGAACAGTCTTTTGGTCTGTCCTTGACCTTCATATCCTTGAAACATTGAAGATTACAGGCCAATTACTTTGTAGAATGTCCCTCAACTTAGGTTTGTATACTTCCTCATGATTAGACTCAGGATATGCACTTTTGGCCAGAATATCACAGAAGTGATGCTGTGTTTCTCACTGCATCCCATCAGGTGGCACATCATTTTGATTTGTCCCAGTACTGACGATGATAACTTTAGTCTCTTATTAAGGTAGTGTCTGCCAGTTTCCTCCACTAAAAAGTTACTATTTATTCCTTTTTAATTTGCAAGTTTTTTTTGTATCCTGTGGGAAGATACTTTAAGACTACATTAAATCCCATTCCTTGTAAAAATTTCATT
>NW_012119710.1:768698-817216 GCF_000951035.1 Colobus angolensis palliatus | reverse complement strand
TGAGACGGAGTCTCTCTCTGCCATCTAGGCTGAAGTGCAGTGGCGCGATCCTGGTTCACTGCAACCTCCACTTCCTGGTTCAAGCAATTCTCCTGCCTCAGCCTCCCGAGTAGCTGGGACTACAGGCCCGTGCCACCATACCCAGCTAACTTTTGTATTTATAGTGGATGGGATTTCACTATGTTGGCCAGGCTGGTCTTGAACTCCTGACCTCAGGTAATCCTCCCACCTTGGGCTCCCAAGGTGTTGGGATTACAGGAGTGAGCCACCGCACCCGGCCATGGTCTCCTATTTTAATCGACAGATTAAAATTTGTTTCCATCATTTTAGTTTTAATGCGCAATTTGTCCAGGTTTGGTTAGAGAGCGTCCCTTCAAGCTAGTTAGTGGGAATCCCTTCAAGTATCTTTGACATATATGCTGCATAATACAGGCTGATTAAATGCTGTAATTTAAGCCTTGATTTGAGAGGAGAGAGTTTTATTTGTGACCTTTACTTGGTGGATAAAGGGTCTAAATAAATATGTGAGCTTTACAAGGGCAAAACAGTTTCTTAGTTGTTAATACTTACTGAGTTTCATGCTGATGATATATAGGTAACTCCATACTTTGCCTAAAGCATTCCCAGAAAGTGTATCAAACACATATTGAAAAGTAGATTGTATGTGCCCACAGAAACAATTTTGTCATTGGAATTTGTTATTAAATCAATCATAGTTAAACCTAATAACCATAACATACACACATATAATACCATTAGTCTCTGGAATAACTTAAAATAGTAAAATTATGTTCCCAAATACTGATTGTCTTAAGGATCCAATAACTATAAAGTATATATATAGCTTATAAAAATGTGACTATCAGATCACAAATTTGGCCTTAAAACGCATTAGTTAATTACACTTAATATATAATAAAATTTCATTTTTAAAATTCAGGAGAATGACTTGGACAGTAAGGAAAGTTCCTAAAATTGTTGGCAAAATATTCTGTGTGTATATATATACATACATTTTTGTAGGAATAGACGTTTTACCATTTGGATTCACAAGAAGGTCCATGACACTCAAATAATAAGTAAGTTTGGTTTTCTTACTGCCCAGAGATAGCCACGGTGAAAGGTCTGGGCTGTTATCTTGCAGAACTTTTTTGATGTGTATCTACATGTGATCTACAAACAGAATTGGTTCATAAGTTTTGGCATTTGTGTGAATGTGGAGTATTCTTTTTTTAAAACAAAAGACAGACCAGACTTTCTCTAAAAATGCTATTCTGCAACTTGCTTTTTTTTCACTAAAGATGACCTTCCACGTCAGCATATACAGACAAACATTTTTAATGATTTCATAGCATCCCTGCATAATATTACATAGAATAGCTATGCCATAATTTCTTTAATCAGGCATCAAAAACATAGTGTTAGGGGTGCAGATCAAAGGAAGACTTCATTGTATTGGAGAAGGAGATTGTATCATGGAAAGTTAAGAGCAACAGAATAGGTGAAGCTGGTGAATTAAGAGAAACTTTTATAGGTCACCAAGACCTTATAAGGAGGTGTTGGGGGGAAGACAATATAAGAACAGGGAAACTGCAGAATGCTTATATTTGTTACCACCAAAGCCAAAAACACAGTTTGAGGAGAAGAGGTTACAGGTGTGACTAGGCTGCATGCACATATGTCCCAGATTCTGGGATTCCTTCTCATGCCAAAGATATAACATTTTTATTATAAAATACACATATCTGTTATAATATATATGAAAAATAAAGTATGTGAAACAAATCATAATCCAAGACAGGGCCACATATAGTCTAGTTAAGGCCACCTTGGGAAAAGGTGAAGGAAGAATTTGAGAAAAGATGCACCACAGGCAACAGCGAAAGGCACAAAGTCATAAAGAAAAGAATGTGAGTAACACATTAAAGAGCCATGCTGAGCATTCTGGAGTATTTGTGAACCCTGGTCACCTATTTTATCCCAGTGGCAATGGTAAAGACAGGTGATAAGTCACGTTCTAATAATCTTTATTTAGCTTCTAAACATTTTCCTTAGAAAGACTAAAAACAATACATATGAGATGATATCCTGAGCAGCCTAATTGATGTATGGTTATGTAACATATGTATGGTATGCACATATATTACATATGTATGGTATACACATGTATTACATACATAACATATGTATGGTATACACATATATTACATACGTAACATATGTATGATAAGAATATCATACACATAGACCAGGGGCAGTGGCTCACACCTGTGATCCCACCACTTTGGGAGGCTGAGGTAGGCGGATCACCTGAGGTCAGGAGTTTGAGACCAGACTGGCCAACATGGTGAAAACCCTGTCTCTACTAAAAATACAAAAAAATTAGCCAGGCATGGTGGCGGATGCCTGTAATCCCAGCTACTTGGGAGGCTGAGGCAGGAGGATCGCTTGAACTCGAGAGGCGGAGGTTGCAGTGAGCTGAGAACACGTCATTGCACTCTAGCCTGGGCAACAAGAGTGAAATTCTGTTTCAAAAAAAAGAAAGAAAAGATAAGAATACCATACACATGAGATGATACTCTGAGCAGCAGAGAGCATGTGAGGTAATACGATATGCAGTAACAGGGAGTGGAGAGGGCACTGGGGGATGAGAGGGAGCAGATCACTTGCATCCTGTAGCTACCAATACTTCCCATGAAATCTCAGAGACTATCTCAAATATCCAGATCAGCAAAAATTATTTTGCAAATGCCAATGGATTACCAATAATTCTGCAGCCAATTAGGATAAAAAATGAAAAAAGAAGCCAAGTTTTCTTTATCAGTAGGTACTAGATACCAGGATGATAAACAGCAGTAAGATGAACCAAATTCAGTAACTCTCCTTGAACATCCTACCCAATGGGAAAGCAGTAATGCATCATGTGGAAGATATTTTGCACACTGTTCAGGGCAGGTGGCAGTTTTATTTCTCATTTTGGCCCATTAAAGCAAGGAACATACTATACCAGCAAAGGGAAAGACTGCAAGTTAAACTCGCCTTACATTCAAAATGTTCTCCAATACATTCTCATTTGATCCTTAAAACAACCTTCTCACTTATGTGGAACACACAGTCTTCAATCACAGATGTGAATTCAGTCACATCTGTTTTACACAAAGTACAATAGACAGCCAGGTATCTCGGGCCACAAAGATCCATAGAGGAAGATGCAGATGAATCTGGGTCTCCTAATGACTAATCCATGGTCACAGCATCATGCTCCAGTAACAGCTCTTGGTATTTTAAAGAACATGCTGCATAAAACTAATGTTGTAAGTTTATTTCCCATTCCAAAATAGAACATTGTTTTTAAGCCTGGATTTCAGGCAATTTCAGAATCTTAGTAATTGTTAATAATTAGTAACTAGGATTCAGTCAAATTAATGCCTACATGAAGAATTGATAAATGCCTATTATGTTTTCGTTAGAATTTTTACTGCCCACTTGGTAGATTATACTCCACACCATGTCCTCTCCACTAATTTAAGCAGGCTTCATTTCACATCCACATATTTGAAACTAGATGAAGATAAAGTGAAAAAAGATAAATTCTATCTCATGATTTTAAAATGTAAGGCAAGTCACAAATTTTGAAGGTCAAAATATTTCAGATGAACCTCATTGAACTGCCAAATTCTAAAATATTACATCATCTTTAAAAAAATTTGAATCAAAGAAAATAAAGTTTCTACAATACTACAGAAAGCTTTCAGTAAATACATATTCTAAAATGCTCAGTGTTTAACATTTTATTCCTATGAGATTATAAATATTAAAATTAGTTCACAATACAAAAGATATATTATTTTTTTATAAACTAATTTTTACATGGTATGTATACTTGTAAAGAGAAAAACTTTAAGAAATAAATTTGAGTTGCAAATAAAAGTGGATTTACAAAGCAGAACTTCATAGAATGGAATACAAACTTTGTGTTCACAAAAGAGTTGAAACCTAAAAAAAAAAAAAAAAAATCTTGAAATTATTTGTTCAAAACTTCTCTGGATTAGGAGCCACCAAACGATCCCTGACAGTATGCTCTGTAGTTGGGCACCTGGATCCAAAACCTGCATCTGTCACTCATCAGCAATGTGAACCTAGGACTACGTATTAGTTTTCCACTGCTGCTGCATCTCAATTACCACAGAACTTGGCTGTTTAGAACAATATATATTTATGATCTCTCTGTTTCTGTAGTGTAATTGACTCCTCTGCTCATCGTCTCATCAGGCTAGGATTTCATCTAAGGCTCAGGTGCCACTTTCAAGCTCACTGGTTGCTGACAACTCAGTTTCTTGCAGTTATAAGACCGGGGTCCTCTGCTTCTAGAGGCCTGCCATTCCCCGTCACATAACCCTCCCCACAAGACAGCAGTTTACTTCTTCAAGGTCAAAAGACGAGGATTTCTCCCGCTTCAAGTCTCCACTTGGGCCCTCTTTTTAGAGGGCTCACTTGACTGGGTGAGGCCCACCAAAGATAATCTCCTTCTTAACTCAAAGTCAACTAATTAGGTACCTTAATAATATCTATAAACTCCCATCAGCTTTGCCATATAACGTAACCAATCACAAGAATGGCATCCATGATGCTCGCCGGTCCCATCTAAACTCAAGGGCAGGGAATCACATGGGGCGTATATACCTGAAGGTGAGAATCTTGGGGAACATCTTAGAATTCCACCTACCTTAGAATTCTTACCCCTCTGCATCTTACTTGGATCATGTCTCAAATGAGAAAAATATAAGTACCAATCTCAAAGGGGTTTTCAAGGATTCAATGAGTTGAGTTCTCTAAAGCTCTCAGAAGAGTCTCTAGCACATTTAATTGTTATAGAAATAATGACTTGATAAAGATAAATAAATGAAAATAGTGGTCCATGGGTTGTTGGACCCTCAGTTTTGATTCCAATTAGGGCTGATGTAAAATTACAAAGTCTTGGCCAGGCGTGGTGGCTCATGCCTGTAATCCCAGCACTTTGGGAGGGTGGATCACAAAGTCAAGAGATCAAGACCATCCTGGCCAACATGGTAAAACCCTGTCTCTACTAAAAACATAAAAAATTAGCTGGGCGTGATGGCACGTGCCTGTAATTCTAGCTACTTGGGAGGCTGAGGCAGGAGTATCACCTGAACACGGGAGGCAGAGGTTGCAGTGAACCGAGATTGCGCCACTGCACTCCAGCCTGGTGACAGACGGATACTCCATCTCAAAAAAAAAAAAAAAAATTACAAAGTCTTACATAAAACATCTTGGTTTTCTTTAAAAATTCTTCAAAAATAATTGGAAAATGTGGCACCCCTGGGCTTGCCCTGCTGCTTGGTAATAGTCAGCTAAAGCTGACACGTTTACATGGGGCATGTGTTCAGTCTTGCCTCACCCCAGCCCACTTGGATGATTCCTACCACCTGCCTGGTTTCTATAAGCATACACATATGTGACCTAACATCTACCTGGATCCATTTCAGGCCATGCCCAATGTACAACAGAAACAGAAAAGAGATGCATCGAGTAAAACATATTTTCCAAAGACATTTAATATTAAACTTAAAAATATAAAAGGGCAAAAAGCAAAAAATATACTTTCTGTTCCATTTTCAAAAAAGTCAAAGGAGAAATAAGCTAAGGAATCAAA
The DNA here is from genome assembly GCF_000951035.1 of Colobus angolensis palliatus. Lineage (NCBI taxonomy): Eukaryota > Metazoa > Chordata > Mammalia > Primates > Cercopithecidae > Colobus > Colobus angolensis. The sequence goes on along the minus strand of NW_012119710.1, from coordinate 811,542 downwards.
ATGCAGACATCTAGGAAAAACATTTTATAGGTAGTATATACAACAAAAACTTGAGATTTAAATGTATTCCTTCCAAGGCCATGAAAAATTTATACTGCACTATGAACTTTAGGTGATAATGATGGTCAGTATAGGTTCTAATCTAACACTCTGATGTGGGATTTTTATAGTAGGGGAGGCTGCATACATATGGGGACATGGGGGTATTTGGGAAGTCTCTTTACCTTCTGTTCAATTTTGCTGTGGACTCAAACTACTCTAAGAAACAAAGTCGATTTTAGGCCAGGTACAGTGGCTCACTCCTGTAATTCCAGCATATTGCGAGGCCAAGGTGGGAGGATCACGAGGTCAGGAGTTTGAGAGCAGCCTGGGTAACAAAGCAAGATTCCACCTCTATGAAAAATTTAAAGATTAGCTAGCATAGTGGTGTGCACTTGTAGTGCTAACTACTTGGGAGGCTGAGGCAGACCTGCTTGAGCCCAGTAGTTTAAAGTTACAGTGAGCTATGATCACACCACTACACTCCAGCCTGGGTGACAAAGAAAGACCTTATCTCCGAAAAAAAATTTTTTAAATTCTATTTAAAAAATGAATAAACCACAAAATATTTTTAAAATCTAGTAAGACAAAATGTTCTTAATAAAATATTCTTCAAGAAATTTCTGGACATTTTCAAAATGGCTTCAAAGTTTGTAGAGTTTTTTGTTTTGAGACAGGGTCTCACTGTCGCCCAGGATGGAGTGCAGTGGCGTGATCTCTGCTCACTGTAACCTCCGCCTCTCACGTTCAAGCGATCCCCCTGCCTCAGCCTCCCAAGTAGCTGAAACTATAGGCACATGCCACCACAGCCAGCTTTTTCTTTTGTATTTTTAGTAGAGATGGGGTCTCACTATATTGCCCAGGTTGGTCTCAAACTCCTGGGCTCAAGCAATCCACCTACCTTGGCCTCCCAAGGTGCTGAGACTACAGGAGTGAGCCACCATGCCTAGCCAAAAGCTTTTTCTTTTCCCCCTAAATCAGGTGAAAATCTGTTAATCTAAAGAAAACTCATTCACAAAAAAAGATTAGAAATAGCTCACATTCCCCTGATACTCTGTTCTATTCAAGAAAAAGTAACCACTCTCATGGACTTATTTTCCATTCATACTGGATCACAAGCTAGTACATCAGCATTTTACTTGTTTTTTAAATATATTAATACTCCTAAAAGTCTGTGCAGCAGTACTTGATTTCTTTCATCTGCCAAAGCAGTTGCATTGTATAAAAGTCCCAGAGGCAATGTTGCTATGTAAAATGATGATTTAAATAACATTAAGCCCTCCTTGCAGAAGTCATCTTGTAATTGTGCCAAGAGAAAATTCAATTAATAATGTTTTAGCACTGTGAGTGAAGGGGTGATGGAAAGAAGGCAATGCCAAAAACAAAAATGTTTAACTCATCATTTGCTGAGATAGTACACACCAACTTAAATGAGCACACCTATTTGTTCTATGACATTTTCAAGAATGAACTTTTTTTTTTTTTTTTTTTTTTTCTGTCGCCCGGGCTGGAGTGCAGTGGCCGGATCTCAGCTCACTGCAAGCTCCACCTCCCGGGTTTACGCCATTCTCCTGCCTCAGCCTCCCGAGTAGCTGGGACTACAGGCGCCCGCCACCTCGCCCGGCTAGTTTTTGTATTTTTTTTTTTAGTAGAGACGGGGTTTCACCATGTTAGCCAGGGTGGTCTTGATCTCCTGACCTCGTGATCCGCCCATCTCGGCCTCCCAAAGTGCTAGAATGAACTTTTAAGAGAAAACAGGAGTAGGGGGATTTTATGATGGCTTATTTTCCAATTAACACAGTAAGCTGCAGCATATTTACTCTCCATCAACAGGATCTTTAAAATGCACTTTATGTCTCCTCACTATTAACGACTCAATACTTAGAACCATGCTAAATGAAGGCAAACTTCCACATGAACCAACAGATAAAATTTTGTATGTTGAAAACTTTAAAAAGCAGTTAAATAAAAAAGTTAGATGTTCAGCTTTCAAGATATATACATATATATATATACACAATTACTTTTAAAATTTATAAAAACTACCAAAAGAAATGAAAACAGTTAAGTTTGCAGGTCTCAATAAATGTTTTTGGTTTGTCTTGTTTTTAAGGTGACAGTTTATAGAAGAAACGAAGGTGCAGGTTCTGAGTCTGCTACTGTATTTGTAATATGATCTTCAGAAATGTACTTGGTATCTCGGTACCAAAGATCCTGAAAGAAACAGCAATGCCTTATACATGAGAAAGAGACTATCAAGAATACAAGGCCAGGCACAGTGGCTCCCACCTGTCATCCCTAGCACTTTGGGAGGCTGAGGTGGGTCGATCGCTTGAGGTCAGGAGTCCAAGGCCAGCCTGGCCAACATGGTGAAGCCCCATCTCTACTAAAAATACAAAAATTACCTGGGCATAGTAGTGTGTGTCTTTAATGCCAGTCACTGGGGAGATTGAGGCAGGAGAATCACTTGAGCCCGGGAGGTGGAGGCTGCAGTGAGCTGAGATTGCCTCACTACATTCCAGCCTGGTGACAGAGCAATATTCTGTCTCAAAAAAAAAAGAAAAAAAAAAAAAAGAATATGAGTCCACTCCTACATATTTATCCAACAGAAATGAACGTATATAATGTATATATGTGCTCCAAAAGACATGTCCAGGATTGTTCAGTCACATTACTGATAATGGCCAGAAACTGGAAGCAATCCAAAAGTCCATCAACAATTGGATATACAACTAAATTGTAATACATTCATAAAGCGATTAAAAGGAGTGATTTATTTATAGCTACATGTAAAAATACGGATGAATGTCACAAACATTAATATTGAGCTGAAGAAGCCAAAACTCAAAAGAAAATATACTGTATCATATAATCTATATAAAGTCCAAGAAGTCAAAATTAAATGATAGTTAGAAATTAAAATAGTGGTTCCCTCTGGGAAGAAAAAAAAAAGTAGTAGGGAGCATGTGATTCTCTCCCTAATTACTCACTAATCTGTACATGCGTATTTTTGTGATTTTCCTATGTCCTAAGTTTACCTTGTTTTAGTATTCATATTTATAGATATTTCTGTTATGTGACAAAAGCAAAATTTGTGGAGAATATTTATAAATATACCATAATAGAAGAAATAAATTTCACTGAAAATCAGGCAAATTCAATTGTTAAAACATTCTATGTGTCTTACAAATATTCTGAAATGGCTTGCAAACAAAATAGAATTTCTCTTTAGATGTCCTGTAAGGCTAAGAGGCCTTAAAGGATAATAAAGACTGCAAACTTGTATTTCTTTTTCTTTTGAGACAGAGTCTCACTCTGTTACCTGTGCTGGAGTACAGTGACGACACAGTGGCTCATTGTAGCCTCAACCTCCCAGGCTTAAGCAATCCTCCACCTCAGCGTCCCCACTGGCTGGGACTACAGGTGCACACCACCAAGCCTAGCTAATTTTTGTATTTTTTACATTTGTAGAGACAGGGTCTCCCTATGTTGCCCAGGTTGGTCTCTTGAACTTCTGGGCTCAAGCCACCCTCCCACTTTGGCCTCCTCAAGTGCTGGAATTACAGGTGTGAACCACTGTGCCTGGCAGAGATTGCAAGTTAAATGTTATCAGTGCCGAGTCCATTACTTAAGCAAGTGGAGAGGTCCTAATAAAAGCGGGTAGGTGCTGCACTATATAAGTGGGCTGGGCTAACTTGACAGGAGCAATCCCATCTAAAGGACAACTGGTTCATAGCTCCAGTAGATTGCTGCCCTGCAAGAATGCTGGGCCCAGGTTTAACAGATTCTTTAAATTTTCAGAAGAAAATACAAATCAAGATACATATGTAAGTGAAATGCACTGATTTTGAAATGAAACAATCAGGTCAACAAAATTTGTCTATAGTGTAACTGTTTGAGACATATCAGATGGAGACGAATGCTATGGGAACAAGTCCCTAAGGAACCAGGAAGACACTGGGGATCAAGATACCAGGGAAAAGTTAGCTTTCAGAGAAGATGGCATTTCTTTCTCTGAGGATAGAAGGCTAGGCACGTAGAGACATGTTTTGAATAACGTAAGTCCTTTGTTGGAAGGAAGCAATAAGGATTGGTAGAGAAAATGTGGAGAGTTTTCTAAGCAATGATTTTCAAACTTTATTGCAATAGGCCCTTCTATCAAAAGAATATAAAACTGAATTTACAAAACTGACCAAAGCAAAATGGCCAAACTGAAGCAGGAGGAAAGCTAGAGACTCACATATGAGGGTGGCCCCTACATTGCTGGTCTAACATCCAGGCACATAAACCACTAGTAAAAGGCACACAAAGACTGAATAAAGGCTTTCTAGAAATGGATAGTAGCATTTCTAGAAAGCAGCATCCTCCATTCTATTTCTTCACTTCAGAAATACAAGTTGAAAACACTGATTTTAAGTGATTCTTAATTGAAAAACAATGGCATACATTCAAGAGGTCTTGAGATTCTAGATTAATACCATAAAGGAAAACTGGAAGAGGGTGAACAGTTAGAAATATCAACATCACCTAGGAGTGGAATGAGAACTAGACCTGCAATTAGTCTAGTTCTGATAGCAAAGAAATGAAATAATTCAAATACGTGAAAATTCCTTTTGGTGTTAATGAATTCCTCTTCTCTTTGATTCTGGTATTAGACATAATACTAGGTCATTGAAATTACCTAATTGGTTTGTAGTTATTTTAAAGATTAGCATGTAACAAAAATATGCATTTAATAAATAATGGCAAAATAAGATTATCAAAACAACTGATAATTGATCATAAAATATGTAACTTCACTTGATGGAAAAATCAAGTTAAAGTGAACCTTTTCAATAAGTTTCAAAGTACTTTCTTTTCATGATAAAAAAGGAAGCAATCCCCACATAAAACTACTAAACTTTATAAATATTTCCAAGAATATGCCTTTCTACAAATTCTTCTATAGCTGAAGGTTCTACCTCAAATTACAATTATCCACTTAGAACAACAACCAACAACTTAAAAGTGGGAGGAGAAACATTCTCTACTTAAATGGTACTCATTTAATAACACCTTGGTCCCACATTTCCCAACCAAAAAAAGTGGCTTTTTTTTACACAAAAGTCACTGAACCATCAATAATCTAATTGGAAAGACCCCCTACTGTTTTAAAGAAACCATACAAACATAGGCAAATATGCTAATTGAGAGGTACAGCTAGTGTCTGGCCACGGTGGAGTACACTCCCACATCCCTAATGCCAGCTGTAGAACAGCAACATTCAAGCAGCTGCCTTAATTGGAGATGCAGACCAACACATGCTAATTTAGCTGGGCTAACTAATTGGTAGGTATGCTACATTTTTAACAAAATATCCACCCATATTACAGATGTTTTTCTCTATCAGAGTAAATGACTGGTAACAAACAGTAATGAAGTGGAATTAGCTACCTTTGGAGAAAATGTTTAGTTAGACAGTTTTACAACATGGTCTCATATTGGCTTAAAAAACCATGTGTGCCAAAATTGGACCATAAGCTAAATTTCAAAAGTATCTTTCTGTGCAAGAGTAAGAATATGAGGAAGTTTCACAGCAGTTCTTCAGTCACCAAAACAATACTTACTAAGTGCCCACACCCCCTAAACCATGCTAGGCCTGGTACAACCAAATACAAAAGAATTATGTCCTTGTCTCTCTTTAAAAGTGTGATGTAGACCAAACATTTATGGACACATGCAATGATGGTAGTATTTACCAGGAAATCTATGATGGTTAACAAAGGAGGGGAGAGGGACTTCTGCTTCTGGCCATGATGGTGTAACAGAGACTAGATTTACTCATTGGCCTTAAACTAAAAAACTAGACACCATTTGACCAGCCTGAACAAAAATGGGCAAAATATATGGAGCAATGGTTTCCAGACATTGCATGACAGCAGTCCCTAAGAGAAAGAAAACAAATGAGGTGAGCCCTATGATGGCCCTAGTTTATAGTCTGGAGAGATTTTCTAGGCCATTAAGAGGAGAAGACGAATTCAAATAGAGCCCAGCAGTCAAGTCTATCTACTAATTAGCAGTCTACTAATGGAGGAATTTGTAGACAAAACACTAAACACATTAAAATAATTATTATAGATAAATTCTATATGTTCAAGAAACTAGAGAATGAACATGTTAAGAAAAAGTGAGGAAGATATAAAATTAGCAGACAATGTCTGGATTAAAAACACCCTAAAAGAATTAACAGCATATTAGACACTGCAGAAAAAAATGTTAGTGAATGTGAAGGCATATAAATAAACACTGTCCAAAAATGAAACACAGAGAGAAAAGAAACTCAAATAAAAACTGAAGACAGCATCAGTGGGTTAAGAAACTTCAACCAACTTAATATATACGTAACTAAAGTCCCAGAAAAAGTGTGTGAGATGAAGAAACTATCTGAAAAGTATAAACACTTAAATTTAAGCTTAACAAACTCCAAGTAGGGAAACTACAACAAGAGGCAAAATAATAATTAAAAAAAAAAAAAAAAAAAGTAAGTGATAAAGAGAAAAATCTTAGAAGTAACCAGAAAAGAAAAAAACCTCACATTATGCATGGTGATAAAAAGGTAAGAATAACAGCTGACTTCTTATCAGAAACAATGCAAGCCAGAAGACAGTGAAGCAAAGTAGTTTAAATACCGGAAAACAAAAAGAAACCCTCAATCTATCATTTTACACCCAGAGAAAATACCTTTCAAATGTAAAGGTTTTTTTTTTTTTTTTTTTCAGATATACAAAAAGAATTAATCATCAGTAGACCAGCCTACAAGAAATGTTAAAGGAAGTCCTTCAGACCGGGCAAAAGGGGGAAAAAAAGATTCCTGATTGAAATCATTTACATAAAAGAATGAAAAGCATCAGAAATGTTAATACATATGTAAATATCAGACTTTTAAAAGAAAGAAAAAAAAAAGATATACAGTCAACAAACCAAGGATAGAAATAAAATTAGAATTCTAAAAGCATGCAGAAAAAAATCCAAAAGCAGGCAGAAAAAATGAAAAAGGGAACAAAGAACAGACAGAATAAATAGAAAACAAAAGCAAATTGGTAGGTTTCAGCCCAGTGAACAATGATACTGAATACAGATGGTCTGGGCACCCCAACTAAAGGGCAGAAACCATCAATTTAGATAAAAAAGCAAGATCAACTCTATAAGAAACCTATTTAAAATATAAAGCACTTATAGATAAAAGTAAAAAGACATACCATACTAACACTAATCAAAAGAAAGCTAGACAAAATACATTTCAGTCAAAGTAGATTTCAGAGCAAAGATTATTATCAAGAGTAAAGAGGGTCATTCCATAATGATAAAAGGTGAATTCATCAAGAGGACATACAACTCTAAATGTTAATATATCTAATCACAGAGAAATAGAAAAATTGTAAAGGACAAATCCGTAATTATAGTTGGTGATTTCATTTCCCTTCTCAAAATAATTGATGGAGAAAGTGGAAAGGAAATCAATAAGGATACAGAAGACATGAACAATACTGCCCATCAATTCTCTCTTTTAATTTCGAAGAGCCCCTGTTCTGGATAGCTTATAAAGACTAATAAATGCTTATTTAAATCTAAGAAGAAAAAAACTAAAAAATTATTAGATAAGGACAAAACTTCTGAGGCTTTAAATGTGCTGGCAATCTCAGAAATATCACTCCCCACAGAAATGGCCAGCTCAAACAGTGATAGTTTTTAAAATTCAGATCTTTGGCTAACAACTAGTCATTATTTTAAAATGTACTAACATAAACTTTTGAAACATTTCTAATATTGGTAAACAAATGCAGAGTTTATATAAGAATCCAAGTTTCACATTACACTCCTAATTAAGGTAAACCCCTAACCAAATTAAAACTGGTTTGATAACTTTAATTTTAAAAATAGCTATATATCTTCTGATATTATCACAGTATGAAATATAATGCCAGTGTGACATTTCATTCTTGGAGTTTAAATTTTCTACATAGGTTTTACCAGTTAGGTATCATGGCTTCCACAAACCATTTAAAGATGAGGATTGATGTCTTAATAAAAGCCTTGACTCTTGTGAACTTCAGACATTCCCCAAATCATTTAAACTAAGTAACTCTTCACGCCGTCTGTGGAAAACTTTCAAATGTCACCTCTTGGACAAATGTGGTATCAACAATGATCATGTTGCTCTGCAATTTCAACTTAAATATAATATCTATAATTCTTAATTGATCTTAAAATATTATACAAATATCATAGCGAGTGAAATAAAGAGACTGTTTGGTTACCCTGGACAATTTCTAAAGATTAACATTTATAAAGAAATTCATATATATATATGTAAGGGTATAAAATAAATTGAAATCAACAAAGAAAGCTTATGAATTAAACTGTCTGGAACCAGTTATTGAGAAGAAAACTAATCTTTGAGAATATAGTCTTCTCTTAATGATAAGGCTATAAAAATTACTATGTGCCTCAGTATCCAGCCTGGCTAGCAAAGGTTCCTTATCTCCTTAGAATACTCTCACTTCTTAAGAGCCTGTTAACTTTTTGAGTTTTTGTGTTGACTTTTGTCATATTGTTGAACGATCTTTTAACAAAAGTTTCTTGTTTCTGTAAATGCTAGATTTGCTAATAATTATTATTTCTTATAGCTATGTTTTAATTACTGTCATGCCAAATTAAGACTGTAATCATTTCTTGTCTTGGGTACTGAAGACTTATGCTTGTATTTCAGTATAACGACTAGTCTCTTCACAAATTTGGGCCTCAGATGAAGAAAAATAAAATTGTTAAGATGTATTTTACACCCAAACTATCTTCAGGGCTTCTTGATTAACTGTTATGTAGCACTATTGTGCAAGGAGGACATTAGGAGTAACTAGACACATAGCATATTCTCCACATCTTTAATTAGTTCAGCTCTCTTATGAGACCTGCTTTGTTTATCAAGTGAATGATATGGGAAGAACTATTAAATCAATAAGAGAAGCTCAACACCCTGGTCAATTATGTGTAGGCAAGGTGTAACCAATAATAAATATGGCTCAACATCTACTACTTTTCAGGATGAACAGAAATATATTCATGATTCTATGCACTGGCACAACTATGAACAAATTGATTGATAAGATTATGTTATCAACAAGTTCAAAATACTCTTAACTGTTGGCAATTTAAAAACACACATTATGAAAGTCTCTGGAGGTATCAATTCCTCTAATGCCCACGATAAGGCTCATGCCCTCAGGATAATCACTGACTAAATCGTATTAATTAGTTTCATATTATATCCCACTAGGGGATTCCATTCTGACACTGGTAATTATTATAATAAATTGACCATCAGTCTTATTAACAGGTGGTTGCTACTTTTCCTTCAAGCTTGTCTAAAGGCCCCGGTCATAAACTGAATGTCAGAAAATAGAGTCTTTAGGAAGATCATCAAAACACTAATTAGCCTCAGTGAGGGCTACATCTGGACTCTTGGCTATTACTGATGCTGCAGAGAATCAACTCATGGGTCAGGCTTCCTGCTCAGTGTAACCCAACACTGCCACAAAAGCAGACGGTCTGACAAATTGTACCAGGAAATTGAGTTAGTATCTATAGGACACTATATTCCAAAATTAAACATTTTGTAAAACCATGCTGCTGACCAATGGAACAAAAATTAATTTTGCAGGACTAAAGAGAACCAGAAAAAACTTAATATTTTGAGAAAATGTCTTTTTTTTCTTCTTAATTTTTCACTAATCCTCATGGTAGTTAGGGATACTTGGGCAAATTGCAACGAACACTCTTGGAATTCTATGTTTTTCCTACTGATCCCACAGAATTCAGGAAAAATATTCTCTGGGAAACTTTAACATAGCTTATAAATTGGCAGATTGTATTTTCCAAAACCAGATCGTATTTTTCAACAATATCTTCTATCCCATATGTTCTTTGCCAAAGTTACCATGCCACTCCCTTATCAAATGGTAGTCTATTCCTCTCCCCTTAAATCTGGGCAGACTCATGACTGCTTTGACCAACAGAGTATGGCAGTAATAATGCTACATGAATTCTGAGACCAGGCAACAAAGACATAAGCCTCTGCCTGGTTCTCTTGGAATGTTCACTCTGGGGGAAATATAGTTACCATGTGAGAAGTCCAGTAACCCTGAGATGGCTTTGCTAGAGAGGCTACATGTAGGTGTTCTAGTCAACAGTCCCAGCTAAGTCCAGCCTCTGGCCATCCCCTCTGAAGTCACTAGACCTGTAAGAGAAGCCATCTTAGATCTTCCAGACCAGACCATCCATCAGCAAAGTATCACTGAGTGACCTCAGTAATGCCATGAGGAACAAAAGGATTGTCCGAGTCCTGACAAAATTCCTGACCAGAAAAACTTGTGAGCATCTAAAATGGTTGTTCCTTTACCACAGTGATGGTTTGTTACACTGCAACAGTAGCTGGAATATAAACTGGTAAATCATTAGATAAATTTAAAGATGTTAATTATATAGAAAATACAGCACATATTGATTGACCTTGTCTGTAAAACTAATCAAAGCAACGGCCAAATATGCTACAACATGCCTTTATTGAGTTCTTTTACTTTACATGACAATGTAATTATTTGCATTGTCTCAGTAAGAATCTATCCTTCTCCCTATCAGGATATAATTAGATAAAACAATTTTGTAACCATGACCATGCCAGAAATGTTTCATTTAATGGTAAATTTCATTTAATTAAGCATGACAAGCCCACTAGTAAGGAACAAGGATTCTCATATGTGGAAACAATGCTTCAAAGACCTTTCAGGAAACTATCCTGGGACTAGCTCCCTGCCTTGTGGAGTCTGTCTTACAGGTAGTACAGAACAACACTTTCTGGAAGGCCAGGAACATTGACAAAATTGGCGATCTTGGAGTAAAAGAATATCTCTACAGTTACAGGTACTACAGACAAAACCAGTAGAGGCAAAATTCATAGGTTTTGATTCCTGGCCCTGTAACATATAAACTCTAAGTGCAACAAAGATTATTTCTAGCATTAAAGGAGCAGTTTTAAAAATATGACTCATGGGGCTAGATGAGATTAATTCTCTAATCCTAACATCATGTGGTTTTAGTTTTATTAGACATAAAACAAAAAGGTCTGTAGGTGTTTACTAATGCCTCCTGTTGTCCTTATGAAAATGAAACAAGTTAAATATAACAAGGCATCATATTAATGATACTATTACTGCATCAGAAAATTGTGGAACAAACTTATTTGGTCAAATTCATATCTTAACTATACAAATTTGATTCCAAGTAAGGCCTGAAAAAGTGAAATGGACATTTTTTACCTTATCCTCTGTTTACTATAGACCAGTAAGATTTACATTTCTAAAAAAGCATTGCATTTCAAGAGAGAAAGCTATGGAGTTATAGGACCATCCAAAAGCTTTACACCCTGAGATAAGTTACAAAAAAGAGAAATCTCATGGTTTGATTTTTTTAAATCTAAGAAAGAAATATGTAGTTTTAAAAATCAAAGCTTATTAAACTGCATCCAATCAGAAATACTGACTGTGGGCCGGGCACACAGTGGCTTACACCTGTAAGTCCACACTTTGGGGGGGCCAAGATGGGAGGATTGCTTGAGCTCAGGAACTGGAGAGCAGCCTGGGTAACATGGCGAAACCCTGTTTCTACAAAAAAATACAAGAAAAAAAAATTAGGCTGGGAGCAGTGACTCAGGCCTGTAATCCCAGCACTTCGGCAGGCCAAGGTAGGTGAATCACATGAAGCCAGGAGTTCAAGACCAGCCTAGCCAATATGGTGAAACCCCCATCTCTACTAAAAATACAAAAATTAGCCAGGCATGGTGGCACATGCCTGTAATCTCAGTTACTCAGGAGGCTGAGGCATGAGAATTGCTTGAATTCTCCGCTGGGAGGCAGAGGTTGCAATGAGCCCAGATCGCACCATTGAACTCCAGGCTGAATGACAGAGTGAGACTTTGTCTCAATAAAAAAATTAAAAAAAATTCAGCCAAGTGTGGTGGTACAACACGAGCCTGTAGTCCCAGCTACTTGGGAGGCTGAAGTGGGAGGATTGCTCGAGCCTGGGAGGTTGAGGCCACAGTGAGTCATATTTGGGCCACTGCACTCCAGCCTGTGTGACAAAGTAAGACTCTGTTTCAAAAAAAGAAAAAAAGAAAAGAAAAGAAGGAAGGAATGACTGTAAAATAATAATGTGAATTATAAATATTGCCATCTCTACAATCTGTGAACCAACAAGTTATTCTGAAAGCTAGTCTCCTTTTTATTATGCTTTATTAAAAATAAAAATTCAGCTCAGTGTTAAAAAATTGTCTAGTTTTTTTCTTTGATGAATCAAAATTGGCAAAAATATTTAATATATGAATAATCCTGGCTAAGAATGATGATAAAATAAGCTTATTACATGTGCGATGGCTTTCAGCTTGTCTTAATTAAAAGGGTGACAGGTATCCTTACAAAGAACTATAATTTCATCAAAGCAGTCAATCCTGACAAAGCACTTATCCATTGTTGGTGAAACATTTAGTGTCCTACTAAACTACACATAATCCATTCAAATTTTTTCTTAAAAACTTTGACACTGATGAGTAGGCTACCCTCCACATTCATAAGGAATTACTTCTTCATATAAAGTGCCCAAGTTTATATGATAACAGATTTCGAAGGTGAGAGCAACCAGAAAAAGTCCCTGAATTTTTTCACTTGTCAAGTAATTTCCGTGTCAATCCCTCATTTCCTCTTTTTGTGTTTCAGTCACACAGGGAAGTAAGAACGATGAGATTAACCCACTGGAGAGAGTTTAAGTGTTGGACTAGAAGAGACAAGTTATCCCAGTTAAACTAAATTGTGTGACTTGTTTCCTGACTGGGCTCTGCCTGATACAGGAATTAGCTTCAGGAGTAGGATCACAAGACATAAACCTCAAAGGACTTTTGCACTGGTTTGATTGTGTCTTTGGCTTAGACACAGTGTTAAGCCCCTTTCCAATGGGGAAATGGAACACTAGCAATCCATTATGCAATAAGTAATATGACAGTCCATCAAATTAACCCTGGCTGTTAATTGTAATGAAGTACCCATTGGAGAAGTGCCTTGAGTGACCAAATGGTGACTACATCTGAGTTTGGCAGAAACGATGCATACAAAGACTGTGCTAAGATGTGGCTTCTTCTGAATATACTGGAACACTTACAGAATAAAAACGACAAGTTCAGATCACTAAACTGTCAGCTCACATTTACCATGAGAGAACCAGAGAACTTGCATGGTAGCCCCAGTAAACAGTTTTATGTTTTATAGCCATGAGTTTACCTTGCTAACATCAGATTTAAATGTGCCAGTTACACTACAACTTAAGTTGAATTCCACAGACACCTAGTCTCATTTGAAAGCCCTGAATGAGAAAAAGTATGACCCTGAGATTTGGGACGGGGATATTTGGGCAGACTCAACTGAAACTGAGAATCCTGGACTCTCAAGCTACTCTGAACCTCCCTTTCCAGTGGAAATAGTACTGGTCTATTCTCCTGCTTGTGTCTGCCAAGATTGGTGTTCTCTGGCTTGAAGATCCTATAATAACTCTGCCATAACAGTAAGGGCAGTTTCCTAGCAAAAGAGTTCCTCTTCTCCTCAAGACCTAACTCAAATATCCCTCATGGATACCCACAATAGAAAACAATATAATACCAGATTGGGCCAAATATTTTTATGATTCACTTACTAGAGATTTAGGATTTAATGTTTAGCTCATATAGTTGGTTGACTTGGTTGGCTGACTGAAACTTGGAACTTGGACTCCATGATAGGCTACAGTTTAATGAGACTGGGAGACCATAAATTCCCTTGCATAACAAGGCTTAAGAAAATAGAAACATTAGTGCATGTACCTATGCAACTTGCACATACACATATTCCTCCACCATTATACCTCCAAATGGGCCCAGAGGATAGGTCTTTCAGTAAAGCTCCAGTTTCATTACTGGAGTGCTGTTATATGGGCAAGAGGCCATTATTCTGGCCGTTTTATCACCCTGCCAATCGCAAGACTCGCCATGCTGCAACAAAATAAGAACTTCTCTACTGTTATCTCTCTAGCCCTTTGTTTCCTTTGTGGCATTCAATATAGACTGCAATTATTTATTTGTCTGTTTTTTTGTGTGCTTTTTTTTGGTTTGGTTTGTTTGTTTTTTTACCTATTTGTTTTTACTGTCTCCCTCACTCAAGTTCTTTGAGAACAGGGACTGCATGCCACCTTGTTCACCATTGTATCTTCACTGCCTAGCACAGTACCTGGTACACAGGCATTCAATAAAGATGTGTTAAAGGCATAACCAAAGAAATGCCGAGTTAGTCTTTCTTTGACAAAATTAAATACTGTTCCTTCTTTCTCCTGGAATAAATATGTTCATGCAAACATTATCCTCCCAAAGAGGTGATTTACATCTCAGTTAAAAATCTGTCTTAACTTATGAATTTCCTCTGTGTATTTTTTCAGCTTAGAACAGAAGACATAGTCTGCTGATATCACCTCTCCTATTAAATTCATATTATGCCCAGAAAAACATTTTTCAAAAATTTTAACAAGCATAAAAACTCATGCCTTTTAATAAAGGTCAATTCAATGTCTTTACCATCTGTTCCTTCATGAAAATGTTTGAACAGAATCCTGTCTTTCTCCAGAATCATATTTCTGCCAACAGTCACGTGCCACCTCATATCATGAGTTAACCAAATTCTCAAATATCATTAAAGCACATCTTCTGAGTCATTGAGCAATTTTTGTACAGGCTGCAGTACTTGCTCAAAGTGTCATGAGGTAGCTTTTCTTGTTTCTGTATCGAGTGGATGGTAGATTCATTCATATCACAGCATTTCAAAATGCAACATTCCATTTAGTCAAAAGCATCTACTTTCTCCCTATGAACCTTTACTTCTAGCAACTGGTAGATGCATTCATTAAGGGCCAATTTCTAGACACACCCACAAACACAACATTTTTTAAATCACTTTAAGAGTTATTATATACAAGATTCCAAGAAACTAAGAACGAAAGAGTGCTAAGATCCAGGCAGTATGTTAAATTCACCTACTATCTCAGTAACTACCTCAGGCTCATTAGTGTCATGGCTTTATTCAGAGTCAGACCTCAGCAAAACTGCAAAATACTGTATCTCTTGGCCCTTTGGGGTTGCATTTACATAGCTGAAATCTTGAATGTCAAACTCTTCAAATGCCAAAGATATACTGTATATCTGTATACTACATGCTCAGCTTTGTAAAGATCTGTACTCTCAGCAAGGTTAAAATAATTAAAAAAAAAAAAAAAAGATGTAACATACTTAATATTGGGAATCTCCAGTAAGACACTGTGAATGGTTTGGCTGTGTCCCCATCCAAATCTCATCTTTAATTGTCTCTCCCATAATTCCCACATGTTATGGGAAGGATCTGGTAAGAGATCATTGAACCATGGGGACGGGTCCCCTCATACTGTTCTCACAGTAGTGAATAAATCTCAAGAGATCTGATGGTTTTCTAGGGGAAACCCGTCTCGCTTGGTTGCACGCATCAGATCCATATTCTATAATTTATGATTGCAGTTTTAGTTCTAGTAAAGTACAGCACAAAGCTGACCTCAAGTAATCCACCCGCCTCAGCCTCCCGAAGTGCTGGGATTACAGGCATGAGCCACCACCCTCAGCCTAAAATTGACGATCCATTTTTAAAGCATTCTGTGCTTTTTCATGCTCTTTCATGATATCTCTCCTTGAAAAAGAAGTTTCCTGAACTAGAAATAACTATGTCAGTACCAGATAACTGCTTGAAAACATTAATTACCTATGTATTCCTTTTGTTTGATGTGAGAACTTACTTATTTCACTGGAAACCTGGTCAAGTTTATCCTGTGATCTGCTGATAAGGACAACCTTCATTCCACGCTTTGCTAACTGAAACAGTAAAGGAGATTTGAATCACACCTGTGCGTGTCACTGAAAAACATTAATGAGCTATAACCCCCATTTTAAGAAAACCTGTCCAGAGTATAGTTCAAAATAAAAAACATATAAACCCAAGTGTAATGAAGACACAATCTAAAATAGAGATTTTACCAAAAAACTTCCCTAAAAAGTTATCTTTCTAAATCAAGCTAGTATTTCAATGTTAAAGGGTTTTAGAAGGAGGGAGACTTTTACTTTTTCATTTTATACAATCTATACTGTTTGGGTTTTTTAAACCATTAAGTGTCTACTACTTCTATAATTTAAAAATTAGCTTTAAAAAAGTTTTTGTGCCAAGCACAGTGGTTCACACCTGCAATCCCAGCATTTCAGGAGGCCAAAGTGGGAGAACTGCTTAAGCCTAGGAGTCCAAAACCATCCTGGGTAACAGTAAAATCTCATCTCTACAAAAAATTAAAAAAAAAAAAAATTTTTTTTAAATTATCTGGGTGTGGTGGCACATGCCTATAGTTCCAGCTACTCAGGAGGCTGAGGTGGGAGGATCACCTGAGCCCAGGAAGTCTAGACTGCAGTGAGCCATGATTGCACCCACCCTACACTCCAGCCTGGGCAACAGAGTGAGACTCCATCTCAAAAAAAAAAAAAAAAAAAACGTTTTGTTGCAGAATGGATATATAAAACAAACATCAGAGGACTGGCAAAGGAAACTACTATTAAAATGTTAAAAATTCCTAAAAATATAATTATTTTTAAAATTTTAAGTTGAGCGTTTTACTTTATGGACCATGGCAAACTAAAGAAGTTAACTGAATAAATTAATGAAGAATTTCCTGAGGAACACCTTCTGTGTACATACCCAGCATGTGTAGATATTGTATATAATGAAAAAGATTTACACAAACGTGGTTACTACCCCAGGACACATAAATATAGTAGTAGAGGAAAAAAAGCACTAATCTGCACAAAACTATTTAGTGAAATATTCTAGACAGAATATAAATGAGCAATAAATTAGGTGCTATGAACTAAAAGTGATTTAGCAAACTAATATTCCAGTCTTAAATCCTAAAGTCAGGGTTTATTAAGTAGTGAGTGATATTGCAAATGAAGCTATGGAAGAACATTTTTTATAAAAATAAAAAGGTTGGTGATGATTTGCAAAATTAATCTGCTATAACACCACTAAAAAAACCATTAGCCCATACTGATACTTTCTTTTAAAAAATTAATAGGGGAAGAAGGATAAGGAAAAGCTTTTATAGAAAAATACCATCTGAATAAATGTAGGAGAGATAGCATTAGAAACAAATCACTTTTTTTTTTTTTTTGAAATGGGAGTCTCACTCTGTCACCCAGGCTAGAGTGCCACGGTATGATCTCGGCTCCCTGCAACCTCCACCTCCCGGGTTCAAGTGGTTCTCCTGCCTCAGCCTCCTGAGTAGATGGGATTACAGGCACTCACCATCACGCCCAGCTAATTTTTGTATTTTTAGTAGAGATGGAGTTTCACCATGTTGGCCAGGCTGGTCTTGAACTCCTGACCTCAGGTGATCCACCCACCTCGGCCTCCCAAAGTGCTGGGATTACAGGTGTGAGCCACCGCACCTGGCCAAAAATCACCATTTTTTCACCACCATGGTAATAATCAATGTAGGCAAAAACTGTCAATGAATCCTAACACCATTGGATAAAAGATTCTTGGGAAATAATATATTTATACAGCCTCAAAGTGTCATTCCACATATTCCTTATTAATTATGTTTATAATCAATAATGGGACAAATGAGACTTCTTGTGCCTCCTACTAAGATGAACTCAGAAGGATAAACCTGTGTAGCCTTCCTGATGAAAACATGCTTTTTCTGAATCTAATGAGAAAACAAAGAGACAAATCCAAATTTGTCTGCAAGACAGCTAACCTGGATTTTTCAAAAATGGCATTCTTATAAAAGAAAAATAAGGCTAACTTATTCTTTTAGATTAATGGAGACTAAGCGACATGACACCAAATGCAATGCATAATCCTTACCTGGATCTTGGAACAACAACAATAAAAAAAGAGCTTAAAAGGAGGTATTGGGGCAACTGGAAACCTGCATAAGGGCTGTATGTCATACAATAGTATTGTGTCACGTTAAACTTCCTATTGTGACCAACGTATTGGGGTTGTAAGGGTGAATGTTTTAGTTCTTAGAAGATTCAACCTGGAATATTTAGGGGTGAACTGTTACGTCTATAACTAACTTACAAATGGTCCAGTGAAATAATTAATAACAATAATAAAGTAAATTAAATGTGTCAAATATTAACCATTAGTGAATCCAGGTGAAGAGTATACAGGTGTTTGTTAACATTCTTGCAACTTTTCTGTAGTTTTGATATTCTTCCAAATAAAAAGCTGGAAAAATTAACATGAACAAAAAGACCTTTTGAGAATGATAAATGGAAGATCCAGTGAATCTGCTGGGATCTTTATAAGAATCACCCCATTGTTCCAGATAACTTCACCATAGGCTGTAGGTGCCTTCTCAGGGACCAGAAGGCAGAGAAATTTGCCTAAAGAATACTGCCCCGGCTCCTGCTTTGTACAACGGTCTTCAAACTATGATGCTCTCCTGTTCTTTAATTTCATTGTGGAGAATCTGAACCCTTTGCCTGTGTCTATCAATACCTGTCTGTTAATCACAGTCCTTCTTGTGAAAATGATGTCATGGACTAGCCTAGAAATGTAACCACCTATAATAATATTTTCATTTTTTGGAAAATAGTTCAAAATAATTGACTTTCAAATCTGAAGATTGTATACACTTACATGATATAAAATAAAATTACACTACATTGTTCCCAGTTCCAACTACCCAGTACAATCAGAAAGTTTTATACTTATTTTACACGAAATTTGTTTCAAAAAATTGCGTCTGTTTAAGCAAATACGGTATTTCCAACAAGGTAGAAACAAAAAGCATCTGTTGTACCACACAACATCGTATTTGTGTTTTTTACTTCAAAAATCAAAACTACTGTAAGAAATCATCCCATATTTATTCTTATTTTTTATATCAAAAGGAAAGATCTTGAAAATCACCTACCTCTTCTGCATATGATTTTCCAATTCCATCAGTACCACCTGTGACAACTGGGAAAGGGAAAAAAGCAATAGTTTAGTCTAAGAATTACAATGAAGAACTGGTCATAGTTAGGACCCACCAATTACATACAAGAGGACCAGTGTGATACTTTGAGGTAAAAGACAGAACAATACCAGTGGTTCAAATCTAAGGCTGAATACACACTGCAATAGCTAAAATTTTAAAAAGACTTCAAAACCAAGTGTTAAAAAGAATGTGTTGTGACTGGACTCTCACACATTGATGGTGGCACTGTAAATTGGTACAATTATTTTGGAAAATACTATTTGCCAATATGTTCAGAACTAAAAATATGCCTACCTTAACCCACCAATTCTCAAGAGATAGAAATGAATTAATATCTACCCAAAGAATGTTCACGGCAGCTTAGTTAATGCATAGTAGGTAAATGCAACTAAATATTAATCAACAGAAGAATAGGTAAATTGAGATATAGACAAATAATGGAATACTAAACAGCAGTAAAAAAGAACTACTGATACATGCAAAACATGAATGAATCTCTAAGACATTACAAAAGCCTGCCATAAAAATGTAAGTTCAAGAAAAGGTAAAACTAATCTATGGTTATAGAAGTCAGAATACTGGTTACCTCTGGATAGTGGAGTAGACAACAGGGAAGGGCAATACAGGAATCTTCTGGGATACAGGAAATATTCTGTATATTTTTAGGGTGGCAGTTACCACTGTGTGTGTGTAGATTCACTGAGCTGTACACTTAAGTACATACTTACTGTATATATCTTCATAAGCTGCTTTTTAAAACAAAGGGTAGTAAAAGTAAATAGAAAATGATTTAATTATTCTATGAGAAACCATATTTACCTTACAACCTCAAAACCTTTATGTAGCAGAAACATTTGAAAATTATATGGGGCAGGCTATACCGTGATATCTTATCTCTGGAATACTAGAATCATGTTACACATTCAAAGCACAGATGTCTGCTTCTCTAAATATGAGTTTTTCCAAAACATTTACAGATTTTAAAAAACAAGTTATGGTGTAAAGTAGGATTTTCTTGTATTTGTCCACTTCTTTCAAATTATACAAGATGGTCCCTAATTTTACTATTTAGAAATATCATTCATATTCTCCCTAGCCATATCTCTCAGAATCTTATAGACTTTCATCATGTTCTTGCTTAGCTGATATCTTTCCAGAATTAAAAAAAAAAAAAAGAATAAAAAAGTTGAAATATCTAGAGAAAAGTATAACAAACCCCTAGGTATCCATAGCCCAGCTTCACCTTGAGGTTAACCTTGCTTCATCTAACATCCCCTCCTGCTTCCTCTCACACTGGATTATTTTGAAGTAAAAACATTATGTCACTTCATTCATAACTATTACAGTATGTTTCTGCTATTAAAAATAAACACAATACCATTATCTCATTCCTAAAATTATAACAATTCCTTGACATCCAATATGTAATCACTATAAATTCTGCCAAATGTTTCAAAAAACTTTTAACAATTGTTCCAATCAGAATTCAATAGGTTCCATAATAAAATTTGTTAATATGTCAATTAGCCATGTCTATAACCTCTCTCCCCTTTCTTCCCTTCACCCTCTCAATTTATTGGTTTAAGATACTAGGTCATAGGTTTGTGCTTTCTCAGCCTGTCCTTGATATCATTTAACATATTCGTCTGTCCCATGGTGGTTGGATATAGATATTGATCAAATTCAGGTTTGGTTTTTTTGGTAGGAGTACTTCATAAGGGATAATGCATTTTTACATCAAGAAGCATATGTCTGGTTATCTTTTGTTTTGTTATATTAACAGCCACTGCTGGTCACCACTGAGATCCATTATTTCATTAGGGGTTGCAAAATGGTGGTATTAGAGTTCAATCATTAATCTTCATCTATTAGCTGGAATATTTCCAGAGACAAATTATTCCTCATTAGTTAGTTACCATGATATATAGATTGCATAAGAACACAAGATAAATGTTGGAAATTTTTTTGCCTTTATCAGTTTTCAAAATAAATTGGTACTCTGGCATCTTCCAAAGGTAACCCATGTGTTTTTGTCACTATTGTCCTGTTTATAGGAAACATTAGTAACTAACAGATTTAAATACTTGTGGAAGAACCTAACTACAGAAAACTGAGCATCTTATGAAATCTCCTCCAACCTCATGATCAATTTGTAACTTTTGTTTTTCTTTTTTTTTTTTTAATTTCAACTTTTATTTTACATATAGAGGGTACATGTGCAGGTTTGTTACATGGGAATAATGCTTGATGCTGAGGTTTTGGGTATATATCCCACCACACAGGGAGTGAGGATAGTACCCAGTAGGTAGTTTTTCAACTTGCCCCCTTTCCTTCCACTCTCTAGTAGACCACAATGTCTATTGTTCCCATATTTATTTCCACGTGTGCTCAGTGTTTAGCTCCCACTTATAAGTAAGAGCTTAGTGATGTTTGGTTTTCCACTCCCGCATTAATGTGCTTAGGATAACAGCCTCCAGTTTCATCTATGTTGCTACGAAGGATATGATTTTATTCTTTTTTATGGCTGTGTAGTATTCCATGGTGTATATGTACCACATTTTCTTTATCCAATCTACCATTGATGGGCACCTGGACTGATTCCATGTCTTTGGTATTGTGAATAGTGTAGCAATGAGCATAATTTTCTGTAACTTTTCATCTCCTGACTGTTTTTAGAGGCACAGGAATCCAAATTTTATACTGTATTCTTGTTATTGATTCACTAACGTTTCTTAAGTGACGGATAAACATATTCTAATTGTTTCCAATTTTCTCCTCTTCCTTTTCTCTGCGATAAACTTTTCCCCCCTCTCCAAGATCCCAGAACTGTTGGGGACCAGCCTCAACACCACCCGTAGGGTACCCAAAGTCCAGTGGCGACGAAGGAATGAGAAGAGACAGGTCAAGAGGGCATAAAGAGTTGGGGTCAGGGGGCCAACTGCAAAATGGACGCTGCAAAAGGCTCAGAGCTCTGGTCTCCACACTTTTTATTTAGTACAATCACTTAAATCTAAGAAGCAGATGTTCAGGGTGAAGCGGTGAAAAGGAGGCAGTGCGTCATACGCGTAATCTAGCAGTGGCGGTTTAAGTGAATCTCCTTTGTGCTCAAACAGCATATCTTTAATTTATCGGACAGCAGCTGGTGGGAGCAAGCCTAACTAGGAGCCTGCATATCTGTCCACATTCCAATGCTTCAAAGGAGTGTCTTTCTCCTTGAACACAGTGCTTACAGATAAGAGAGCAGGTCTTGCTCTGAGCATGGGAACATAATGGCAATTAGGAGGCTTTCCTCCTCAGAGGCCTCTTGTGGCTTTCCACAACTTATTGTCCCATATTTTTATGGCCAGTTTATGCAGGCACCCCACAAGCCCTTTTCCCAACACAGAACCTCACCTCCTACCCTCTTCCATCAAAGCCTTATTGACACCTCCTACCCTCTTCCATCAAAGCCTTATTGAAGATCCATCAACTCCACTGTTCCAGATCACTTTACGCAAAAGAAAACTTCCTCTTTCTAAACTCCCACAACACTTGACACATCTTTATGTCGATAGCACTTTACCACTCTCTTTTGAATTGTATTTCCTAACATCTACATGTCTTAATTTTTCTGTAAGATTCTAGGCTCCTTGCTAGGCAATGTGCACAAGGTAGGTGTTCAGTAGACATTTGTTGAGTGTTTGAATGATGATTGGCATTTAGTTGGTCTAAAAAATTGCAAAACACACAAGACTTGGATTGTTTTCCTGACAACCTGGTTTCTCAAAAGTCTTTATTTACAAGTACAGTTATCTTTTACTTTCCTACACTAACACCTATTAGCCACTGACCTATTTACAAATCCTGTTGGTAACTAGATTATTCTGCATTAAGCCTACAACTGTGGTGCAAGCAAACCACATACAGTCAGCAGCTGCGTAACAATGTTTCAGTCAACAAAGGATCACATATACATCTCTGGTTCCCTAAGATTACAATGGAGCTGAAAAACTCCTTTCACATAGTGACACTGTAGCTGTCATAACGTTGTAACATAATGCATTAATCACGTGTTTGTGGTCACGCTGGTGTAAACAAACCTACTACTACTATGCCAGTGATAGAAAGGTAGAACACATACAATTATATATAACGCTTGATAATCATAATAAACAACTATGCTACTGGGTTATGTATTTACTATAATACTATACTTTTTCACATTAGAGTATACTCTCTCTGCTTTATAGAAAAAAAAGTTAACTGTAAAACAGCCTCAGGCAGGTCATTCAGGAGATACTCCAGAAGAAGGCACTGTTACCATAGGAGATGGCAGCTCTATGTGTGTGATTGTGTCTGAAGACCTTCCAGTGGCACAAGACGTGGAGGTAAAACACACTAATATTGAGGATCCTGACCTGGTGTTGGCCCAGGCCAATGTGTATGTTTTATATCTTTGTTTTTAACAAAAAAGCTTCAAAAGTAAAAAATAAAAATTTAAAAATTAAAAATGGAATAAGGATATAAAGAAGATATTTTTGTACAGTATACAATGTGTTTCTTTTTTAAGCTAAGTGTTATTACAAAAGTCCAAAAGATAAGCAAGATAAGTTTATAAAGTAAAAGGGTTACAGTAAGCTAATTTATTATTAAAGAAAAATTTTAAAAATAAATTCAGTATAGTCCACGTATTAAGTGTTTATAAAGTCTACAGTAGTATACAGTAATATCCTAGGCCTTCACATTCACTCACCACTCACTCATTCACTTACCCAGAGAAACTCCAGTCCTGCAAGTTCCATTCACACTAAGCGTCCTATACAGATGTGCCATTTGTAAACTTTTGTTTGTTTATTTTTAAGAGTCAGGGTCTTGCTCTGTCACCCAGGCTGGAGTGCAATGGTGTGATCATAGCTCACTACAGCCTCTCACTGTTGGGCTCAAGTGATCCTCTTGCCTTAGCCTCCTGTGTAGCTACAGGCACATGCTACCATACCTGACCAGCTGTTTTTTTTTTTTTTTTTCCTGTAGAGACCAGGACTTACTATGTTGAACTCATGGCCTCAAGCAATGCTCCCACCTCGGCCTTCCAAAGGCTGGGATTATAGGCATGAGACACCATCCTTGGCCCTTTTTAATCTTTTGCACCATATTTTTACTGTACTTTTCTATGTTTGATATATTTAGATACACAAATATCACTGTGTTACAACTGCCTATTCAGTATGGTAACATGCTATTATATATAGGTTTGTAGCCTAGGAGCTTTAGGCCATACCATATAACCTAGGTATGTACAGTAGGCTAAACCGTCTAGATTTGTAGAAGTACACTCTGTTGATGTTTGCACAACAACAAAATTGTCTAGCAACACATTTCTCAGAATGTATCCCCACCATTAAGTGACATATGACTATATATGATTACAGCAATGAATTGATAGCAGTGTCATCAGAATTCTCGGATTAAGGGCTCAGAAATCTCTTAATGAGAATATGCTGAAGAATGAAACTATGTAAAGTCACTCAGTACTGTGCATCTAAAAATTTGACTAGAATCTCTTTCAAAAGAATACAGATAACTGTTGCATGTATGTACTCATGTTTAAAATGGCCAACTCTGGGCTGATCTAAAAACCAGCATACCATAAAACTAAAAACAGTCTTAGAAAGGCCAGAATATGGCAGGTCTAGAGATTCTGAAATCCGCCTCATGTATATTGTCTTCCTTTTCCCGATTCTCCAGTTGTTGGAGTTTGTAATGGATACTGTTAGCGCATCAGCCAGATCCTCCCTTCTGGCACAGAGGTACTCAATCAACCCTTTCCTGCCAGGAGTGTTAACTGCTGCCAGTAACTGCTCTCAGCCAAAGAGGGGCTGCCTTGCTCCCCTGGGCAGTACATGTCTCTTGGCGAGGCCACACTCAGGGAAAAAGGCTGGGCTCCCTTACCTCACTTAAGCATCTCTCTAGAGCCATCCTACATTCAGGGCCAATGGTATCAGCTACAACCTTTGCCACAACTGCATCACAGTTCGACTTCTCCCTCTGCTCAATTCTGCTTCTTTTGCTTCCTCACAGGTGTTATGCCTGAGAACATTCCTGAATACACCTCACATACACATGAACCAATATTGATACAATTAATGAAAGTCCATATCTTATTCAGATTTACTTACTTGTTACTGAATGTCCTTTTTCTGATCTAGGATCCCATCCAGAATATCACACCACATTTAGTCATCATGTCTCCTTATATGACAGTTTAAAAGACAGCATTTTTAAATTGTGTGTATCTTTTTATAAAAAGTCTATTTTCTAACCACACGCATAATAGCTTAACTGGGTATAGAATTCTAAGCAGGAAATCATTTTTAACAAAAAAATTTTAGACAACTCTCCGTTGTCTTCTAACACAAGTATCATTTTAAAATGTTTCACCATTCTTATTTCCCACCATTTCTAGGTAACCTGCTTTTTTTTGTCACTGGGGCTTTTACAATTATTACTTAGTCTGTAGGACTCCATCATGAAAACGTACCCAAATGAGCAGGTGTTTTTCCACTCACTGGTGCTAGGCATTGGTGGGTCTTAAAATTCATGATCTTCAGTTCTGAAAAGTTTCTTAGGTTAATTGTTTGACAATATCTGCCTCACATTTTTCTCTTCCTAGAATCCCTATAAATCAGAATTTGGACTTAATAGTTTCTCTATTAATCTTACTTTTCTTTTTGCTCTACTTTCCTGTAAATTTCTTCAACTTTATCTTCCAAACCATCTATGTACTTTTTAAATGTAGGTTGTCAATTTTTCTGCTTTGAAGAATCTTCCATATTCTGGCTGCTCTTTTGAACACTCTCACTCTCTTTCTCGCTTTTAACAGCATCTTGTTCTTATTATAGATCCATTATCTAATCTCTAAGGATATTAATTACAGTTTGTTTACACATTTACGTTTTCTTCTACTCTATATTTTGTTCCTCTAAGTTCCTTCTTGATTGTTTTGGTCACTCTCATCTTGGCTGCATTAAAATATTGATTAGAGTTCACAGGTGAGGTGATTACACCGTGGCCCTCAATACAACTCAATCAATGGGCCAGTCAGCTTTTTCACTGGGGAATCCACAAAAGTCAGTATGTGTCTCTTCTCTGGGGGCCTTCAGTGTCTCTTAAAAAGCATTCCCTAATTTCCAGTCTTCTGGCTGCTGGGCAGTTATTAGTTTGCAGGTGTTTTACTTATCCTCTGTTCTCAGTCAGATGTCTCATCTTAGGGCTTCTGCTGCTTAATTTCCCTGAGTTTCAAGCACATCTGCCCGATGCCTGTCTTTTGAGGTACCTGATAATTCCAATTCCTGTGCTGTTCTGGGATCCAAGGGACAAACCTGCTTATTTCCTAATGGTGGCCCCACTATGAGGACTCGGGTGTCTGCTCTGAAGTCAGTTACCACTCCACCACCTTCAATAGCTGTGACTGGGGGTGAGGGATGACAGAAGTTCCCTAGTTGCATCAAAATGGAGCTTTCCATTTCTTATTCTTCTAACTTCTAGAGAACATTTCCAAGAGATGAAAGGCCAAAAGTATTGCTACTTCATCATTTTAAAACTAGAAGCACCCAAGGTTCCTCTTAAGCATATTATACAAAAGTACACTAACTTTAGTTGAGAATGATGCTAAACACACTTAGAAAGATTTATGTCCAGCAAGAACATTTTTTCCTATCTCCTGTTAGCAACTATCAAATTTAAATGAAACTAACAGCCTTCAGAAACTATTATGTGTATGACTATTGAGAATACAATGGTTCACATTCGATATTAGATATTCTATAAATTACCCACTTCATGGTTAGGACTTTAAATATAAGCAGAAACAATATGATTACATTGTACAAATATTAAAAATATTAACTTCTGATATTTCAGATAAAAATATCATTTTTCCATTTTCTCATACTTCTCAAAACCAAATCCAACATTGCCCAGGTACATGTAAGTCAAATATTACCTCACAAGTAAACATTTTTTCTGAGAAAACAGAAAAGTGCAAAAATTATTTATGGGCACAAAAAAAAAAAAAAAAAAAGCAAAACTGGAAATCCAGGGCCTCTCTTAGGCATCTCTATAGCATCACTGTAGTTCTACAATAATTAGTGTTATATACAGTGCTCAGGCAATGGGAGACCAAGTGTCATTTCCCCAGCAAAGGAAATGACAAAGCCTGTAGATCTACAAGTTACATGATAGGTAATGTATTATATTTGCAATAAAGTATAAACATACCCAAGTTTAAGCCAATTATGAAAGAACAACTCTTACTCAACAAACATGGAAAAAATTCAAATTTGCTTAAGACAATGGGAACAAGGACTGTCCTGCTTTTGGTTTTAAAGGTATTTTCACGGGGCACAGTGGCTCATCCCAAAACTTTGGGATGCTGAGGTGGGAGGAATGCTTGAGCCCAGGAGTTCAAGACCAGCCTGGGCAACACAGTGAGACCCCATTTCTGCAAAAAAAAAACTCAAGAAAATTAGCCAGTATGGTGGCACACACCCATAGTCCCACCTACTTGGGAAGCTCAGGCAGGAGGATCCTCTGAGCCTAGGAAGTTGAGGATGAAGTGAGTTATGACTGCGGCACTATACTCCAACCTCAGTGACAGAGTGAGACCCTGTCTCAATTAAAAAAAAAAAAAGATATTTCCTTTGCCTTAAAGCTATATATCTTCCAACAGTAGTAGCAGAAATAGCAGCTGTAGTTGGATAGAAAATCCCTCAGTAGCTGGGCACGGTGGCTCACACCTGTAATCCCAGTACTTTGGGAGGCCTAGGCGGGCGGATCACAAGGTCAGGAGATCGAGACCATCCTGGCTAACAAGGTGAAACCCCGTCTCTACTAAAAATACAAAAAGTTAGCCAGGCTTGGTGGCAGGCGCCAGTAGTCCCAGCTGCTCGGGAGGCTGAGGCAGGAGAATGGAGTGAACCCAGGAGGCGGAGGTTGCAGTGAGCCGAGGTCGCGCCACTGCACTCCAGCCTGGGCGACACAGCGAGACTCCGTCTCAAAAAAAAAGAAAATTCCTCAGTTACGTTCAGTAATTTTTTATTTTTATAAAATAATAGTGTGATTTTCACTATTTTAAAATTGAACTATATTATCTGGTGAGTCAATTCATCATCATAAATTTTAGAAAGGTAAACCAAAGCATAACATCTCAAATCAAAAGTCTATTGATAGTTGCTTCTGGGGGATTAGGGAAAGATGGGAAACAGATTACTTTTTATCATTATTTTAACTCTTTGCATTTTTTAAACCATGTACATGTACTGCATTTTTTTTAAGTCCTTTGCTACTATGAATAGAAAAATGGTGTAAACTGAGCCAGCAAACTCATCTATTCCAATTTCCCAAAATCAGGGTACTATTGCTTAAATCAGTGTTTCTCAAGGCCACTTAAGTTTTCTTAAAACTGAATTTTTTTTCTTAAAATTTAATAGAAAACTTGATTACTTAATTACTGTTTAATTACTACTTATAAAGAACCATCAGTTTCAATTAACATAGACTATTAGTATAAAAAACATATGAATGCCAAAATTGAAAAATATTAATCAATGTGGTACCTAAGATCATCTCTTGGTTGATCTTTGGGAAACACTGATCTAAACACTCCCACCCTTATAATACCAATTTTCAATGAAAATCAAATAAAACAAAGACCAGCTTCCAAGTCATCCAAATCAGAAGTACTGCTTGTTTTTTTGTGGTTTCTTAAAATGAAAAAACTAAGCATTCACAGCAACACTGAAATGATAAGATACAATATGCAAAATCTACCCTGGGGATGCCATCCTTCCTGTGTTAAATGCATATCTGGGCCAGAGCCTGCTGGTTGCCTTCCTTAATACCCATTCTACCCTTCTTCCTTTGCAGGAGAATACTGATTTTTAACCCAGCATATTGTGGCCTGGAATAAAGACTTATATTCCAACCTCCCTACCAGCTAGCAGTGGCCATATGATTAATTTCAGGGAAATTAATAAGGTTGTGAAGGACTTTGAAAAAGGTTGCTTAATGGAAGCTGACTTGGCAGAGAGAGGCCCCTTTTGCCCTTCATCTAGCCAGTTCTGAAGTGATGGCTATAGCTGCAGCAGTCTCTTGAACCATGAAGTAATCTTAGGGTTGAAGCCATGGGCTAAGATAATGGAACAGAATCATAGGAATCAAGGTCCCTGATAACACTACTGAATTACTACGCCATTTTAAAATCCCAATCATTTCTTCTTTTACTGTTTACCATAAGGAATCAAACATATACAAAAGTTCTAGTCTTTAAAGTGAGTGAAAAATAAACCTCTGTCTTATTAAAGTAACTATGATAGGCCCAGAAAAGCAAGTGTAAACTGTCAATAAAATAAATTATGAAAACAAAATAATATTCACGCCATTATAAGAATATTTGCTCAAGGCATGTCACTGATATCATCCAGTTAATTCTCACAACTGCTACCCCAATCTACACTATTGTCCCAAACACAAGGACTTGTGAGAGGAATCTTTCATCCCTTCTCACTCAATTCATGCTATGCACAGTTAAAAATTATCTTTCTCAAACACCATTTTTTCCCTACCAAGAAGTTACATTTCCCTTTTGCCAACTATATAAAAACTGAAACACAAATTCATTCACTTCTTCCCGTTGCTACCACCAAGAGCTACCATCATTCATCTCCTATAAGAATTACTGTTAACATCCAGCATTCACCTGGTCCCGTTCTTACTCCTCTCCAATTCATTCTCTGTATTGCAGCCAAAACAATCACTCCAAAGTGCAAATCTGAACTTCACTTCCCTGCCTAAAACCTGACACTGGCTTCCCACTCCCCTCATTCTTTATAAGGTCTTCCATGAGCTGACCTTACTCCTACCACTTTCTTCCTTCCACTCAAGCATTCCCCAGTTGTGCTGAAATTTTTCCAGTTCCTCCAAGGTAACATGCTTTCTCTTCGCAAATGTTCCCTACACCTCCAACGTACACTCTGCTATGGTTTTAATGTGTCCCTTCCAAGAGTCAGGTGTTGAAACTTAAGGGCCAATGTGACAGTGGTAAGAAGTGGAGACATTAAGAGGTGATTAGGCCATGAGATCTCCTCCCTAATGAGTGGAATTAAAGCCCTTATAAAAGAATCTTCATGAAGTGTTCCTTCAGCCAACTTGCCTTTCTACCTTTTGCCCTGTGAGGACACAGCATTCCAAGGATGCAGCAACAAGGTACCATCCTGGAAGCACACAGTATCCCTCTTCAGACAACTGAACCTGCAGGCACCTTGATCTTGGACTTCCTGGCACACAAAACTGTGAGAAAATACATTTCTGTTCTTTATGTATTTTATTATAGCAGCACAATGAACTAAAACACACTTCTAGCTGTGTTTCCCTCCCATCCTTGAGGTTTTCCAATTAAACCATCCAATTAAACCATTAAGCCTTCCTTGACCTGTAGACTAACTTAGAACTTCATACAGAAATCTCTGCCCCACAGTACTCTGTACTCCCCCTTTGTGAAAGCTGATCTTGCCAGTTGGGTCATTCTTGTCATACCTGACTGAAACAGAAACAAGAATCCAGGGGGGAAAGCCCTTAGGGTACAAAACATTGCTCCAAGAATGTAATTCTCTGCAAGCCTGACTGCTGAACCTGCTGGTTGTAACCTGACAGCAGTTTTATCTATGCTTGCTGCAACTCTAGAACTAATTTTGTCCACAGCAGTTGCTCACCAATCAGAACTTGCCACTTCCCCAAACCCTTACCCAAAGCCAGTGAACTTTCTCAAAGAGCAATAGGTAACATTCTCCTTTTTATAAAACCTCTAGTTTTCTCTTTTTGCTTTGGAGAAAGTGCTTTTGGTTCATGCTGGAGACTCTCTGCTTTGCAAACTGGTATTGCCAATAAAACTCTCTTTCCTACTTACTATCTAGCCATCCTGGTGGTCCTTTGGACAACATCATCATGACATTCATCACACAAGATTCCATAAGAGCAGAGTCTGTCTGGGTCATCACAGTCTAACTGCTAGCACAGAACCTGGCAAAAAGCAGGTGATTAATGAGGTTTTACTGTATGAATGGATGAGTGAATGAATGAAGGGAGATTATAAAAGGAAAACTAACCTTTTATGACCCTACCCACTGCTTTTTCCCCACCTTATTTAGAAATAATTACACAACCCCTACACTCTTCAGCCTCCTCTCAATGTCAAGAATCAATTATCTAAAAGTGAGATTTTCAAGAAATTTAAATTTCTTGAAATTTTAAATTAAATTTTCAAGAAATTTAACATAAATGTTATGATAAATCTGTAGATTTGCACTTTCACAGAATTCTGAGGCTGTCCTTGAAAAGTGATGATTTTTGGGGAACAACACACACTGGGGCCTGTTGGAGGGGGAGGGGGAGGGGGAGGGAGAGTATCAGGAAGAATAGCTAATGGACACTGGGCTTAATACCTAGGTGACAGGATGACCTGTGCAGCAAACCACCATGGCACATGTTTACCTATGTAACAAACCTGCACATCCTGCACGTGGACCCCTGAACTTGAAAGTCGAAGAAAAAACAAGAGAAAAGTGATGATTTTCAGTGCTAGAGAGAACTACTTCACTCATAATGTGCCAGTGAAACATGCTAAATTACGTGTTAAATTACCAAAGTAGTGACAGTTCATTATTCTTTTTTTTTTTTTTGAGACAGAGTCTGGCTCTGTCACCCAGGCAATCTCTGCCCACTGGAAGCTCCACCTCGCAGGTTCACGCCATTCTCCCACCTCAGCCTCCCAAGTAGCTGGGACTACAGGCGCCCGCCACCACGCCCGGTTAATTTTTTGAATTTTTAGTAGAGACAGTGTTTCACCATGTTAGTCAGGATGGTCTTGATCTCCTGACCTTGTGATCCACTCGCCTCGGCCTCCCAAGGTGCTGAGATTACAGGCGTGAGCCATCGCGCTTGGCCTGACAGTTCATATTCTTGTCTCTAAGATTTGCTTCTTCATTTAACACTGGTGTCCTCAGATTCCATTTTGCTATGAAATACGTGGATAAGTTAGGGTAGTTTTTAACAATACACAGAAAAAAGCTATATGGTATCACCCAGAACCATGTGGGTTGGGACAGTACAGATGATGGTCACAGGTAGCATTATAAGGTAGAGGAAGAAAAGAAGGAAAGGGGAAAAAGGAAGATTTTTTTTAAAAAGGCTTATGTCTTCATATACAAATATAACACCAGAACCCAAATTTACAAGCCTTTGAGAAGATGGAAACCGACAACTATAAAGAATAGACCAACTTGGCATCCAGAAGCGTCTAGCTTGCTACAGATTATATAAAATACTGGCAACTGACCAGGGCTCCACTTCCAGATTTTATACAGTCAACACAAATACTTTAGTTTGTGTAGGTTAAAAATATTCTACTCTTTTTGTCCTCAACTTGCTAGGAACAGATATTTTTAGTAAGAACCCAATCAACCTTATCAAAATCAAACATCAAAAATAGACTAGAGCAACAGTGGAAGCAAACTCACTATTTTTAGCTCTTCTGCCTATTCCCTGCCACTACCCACAAAATTCTGACTGTAAAGTCCATGCCTAAGAGCTTAGTTATTCCAAGCAGTTTCCTTCTTGTGACCCCCCTTTTTCCCCCCGAAAACCTGAATGCAGAAAACACTCGATTGATGAAACATTAATACTGCCGCAATCCATGACAGCTGCCTTTCCTCTGAGGGTTTTGGGAGGAGGATGGTAGGAATAGAAAATGATAGAGAGCTTGCATCAGTATTCCTCTTGGAATCTATTACATGGAAAGAAAATTGCTATTTCAATCCCCTTTTGTTGCTAAAAATAGCAGTCTCAATTGATTCAGGCAAACAGTGTAGGGGCTTAGCAGTGCTGAATTTAGAAACCACAGAAGTCCCTGAGAGCAAATGCTAAGGTAGTCTTAACACACGCCAGCTCATATTTAACAAAGAACAAAGAAGAGAAGCATGCAGGGTGCAAGTTAATAAAACAGCAGCAACTTCCTCCATTTTTATTAAAGACAAACAGTGAAAGTGATGCAATATAAGACCACTCTAACTTGTTCTCCTAATCAATTATAAAAATAATTTTACAGAAAAATATTAGTTTATGCATACACCCGGATATTGTGGGCATTTTCCAAAACCCCATGGTATGAGGAAGCACACGTCTTTCTTCAAGAACAGTAGATTGCTATAGAAAGAAAATGGCCAGTTTACAAATGTCCTGTCCCAATATAGAGTCCCCTTTTTCCCACTCAGTCCTTTCAGGTTCCCCACTAAGCAGCCCTCTCTTCGACTCTTTACTCCCCTTATTTTGACCCAACCAGACACTGGAGACTCTTCTACTTGCCACTTAAAAAACTGGCAAACCCAAACAACAATAACAAAAATTCAAAGCATCTATAGGTTCAGAACAGGAAAACAAACAAATAAAAACTGTGAAAAGCACGATTTGCTGAAGGCAGTTGCTCTCCTGGGCCAACTTCCAGGCAAGGCCCTGCAATTCCTTCTAGTGGCACCATAACCCCAAAATGCCTTCTGCCTGATTTTTTCACTTTATTTGGTTAACTAAAAACCCTTCCAAATAATGATTCATTTTGGTTAATGCCACATTCTCTTTAAAAATGCAAACCCATGTATAAGAATTAAAAGGTTATCAATCTTTATGCCTCAGTGTGATCTAACTGATTTAAACTACTTTGTGGCTTCCTTTGGGAAAACCCAAAATGTGGGAGTAACATGGAAGGGGCCTCATGAGAATAGGAATTCTGACTGGGAACAAAGCAGTTACTACTTTTGAATCACAGGGCCTGGTAAGTCACCACAATGGAAAGGCTTTTGCTATTTTAGTGCAAATACAATATGAGAAGTGGTGAAGAACATGGACACTAAAATCAAACCAGCAAGGTTCAAGTGTAGATTCAAATCCCAACTCTGCCACCTCTATTTAACTTCTGTGGCTAGTTAATTTCTAGCAATAGTTAACCACTATTGTCTTGGTTTCTTCATTTGTAAAGTGAATACAATATTATCTGTCCCATAGAGTCATTGTAAAGATTCGATTGGGCTGGGCGCGGTGGCTCACGCCTGTAATCCCAGCACTTTGGGAGGTCGAGACGGGCAGATCACGAGGTCAGGAGATCAAGACCATCCTGGCTAACACGGTGAAACCCTGTCTCTGCTAAAAATACAAAAAAATTAGCCAGGCGTGGTGGTGGGTGCCTGTAGTCCCAGTTACTCGGGAGGCTAAGGCAGGAGAATGGTGTGAACCCGGAGCTTGCAGTGAGCCAAGATCGTGCCACTGTACTCCAGCCTGGGTGACAGAGTGAGGCTCCATCTCAAAAAAAAAAAAGATTCAATTAAATGTTAATAATAGCACCCACCATACTGGACTCCTTGCAAATTAAATGGAACAATGTATGTAATGTATTTAGCATGAGACCTGACACATAAGAAATTCTCAATAAATGTTAGCAATTAGACAAGGTGTGCTAGAAAGTAGAGGGGATACAGAAGGCAGAGAAAAAGCTAACTAAGGTCAGCTATGAAACTACAGCAACAAAAGAAAAAGTAGGGAAAACAGACTTCGTCAAAACTAAAATTTTTTTGTACATCAAAAGATATTATAAGAGAATGAAAAGACAACTGATATGGTTTGGCTCTGTGTCCCCACCCAAACTCATCTCCAATTGTAATCCCCATATGTCAGGGGAGAGTCCTGGTAGGAGGTGACTGGATCGTGGGGCAGTCCCCTCATGCTGTTCTCATGATAGTGAGTTATCAGGAGGTCTGATGGTTTAAAAGCATGTGGCAGTTCCCCCCTTGATCTCTCTCTCCTGCCGCCATGTAAGACATGCCTTGCTTCCCCTTCGCCTTCCACCATGATTATAAGTTTCCCGAGGCCTTCCCAGCCATGCAGAACTGTGAGTCAATTAAACCTCCTTTCTTTATAAATGACCCAGTTTCAGGTAGTTTTTTACAGCAGTGTGAAAACAGACTAATACATCAACCCACAAATAGAATGAGAGAAAACATCTGCAAATCATCTATATAATAAAGGTTTAGTGTACAGAATATATAAAGAATTTGTACACCTCAGTAACAAAAAGATGATCCAATTTTAAAATTGGGCAAAGGACTTGAATAGACATTTATCCGAAGAGGATATATAAATGGCCAACAGGCATAAGAAAAAAGCTCGACATTATTAGGGAAATGCAAATCAAAACTACAGTGACACACTAGGTTGACCGTAAGTTTTAAAAATGTAAATTAAGTGTTGGTGAGGATATGGGGAAATTAAAGCCCTTGTACATTGCTAGTAGAAATGTAAAATGGTGCAGCCACTGAGGGAAACAGGTTGGGAGTTCCTCAAAAAGATCAACAGAATTGCCAAATTACCTGGCAATTCCACTCCCAGGTATATAGCCCCCTAAACTGAAAACCTGTATTCAACAAGAAACCTGTATATGAATGTTCCTAACAGCACCACTGCCAATAGCCAAAAGGTAGAAACAACTCAAATGTTCAACAAATGATGGCTGAATAAACAAAGTGTAGTATATCCATATAATGGAATATTATTCAGCCACAAAAATGGATTAAGTACTGATACATGCTACAATGTGGATGAACCTTATATGTGAACTCATGCTAAATGAAAGAAGCCAGACACAAAAGGTCATCACTGTATTCTATTTACATGAAACATCCAGAATAAATAGGTAAGTCCATAGAGAAAGAAAGCAGATTAGTGATTGCCAGGGACTGTGCAAGGCAGGATAGAGAGAGAGTGCTTAGTGGATGTGGTGTTTCCTTTTGGGGTGATAGAAATGCCTTGAAACTAGATAGAGGTGAAAGTCCCACAATAGTGTGAATGTACTAAAGCCCCCTGAATCGTACACTGCAAAGTGGCTAATGGTAATTTTATGTAATGAGAATGTTACTTGAATTTCTGAAGTGATTTTACTTTTCTTTCCTTCACTTTAAGTCAATCATGAAATTTCACAGTGATTTCTAGGGTGGGGGCAGAAGGAAGGCAGTGTTAAGAATCATCGGGGCTGTGCCCCAGTTGGCCTGTGGAGATGCAGGCAGGGTGGGCCCTCACTGGGGCAGCTGGAGGGGCGTGGACTGCCCTGCCGGCAGGTAGGTGATGTTCCGAGAGCGAGAGCTGGTACATGATATCCTCCACGGCTTCCAGCTTACACAGCTCGATCAGGCTGTCCCCTGCAGTGGCCAATGAGTTGGTGATCAGTTCAGCTGCCTTGGACTCACCCTCAGCAGAGATGATGGCTGCCTTTTTCTGCTGCTCAGACTTTTCCACCACAAATCTGGCACTCTCTGCTTCCTGCTGAGCTACCTTTTTGGCTTCCATGGCTTCTGTGAACTCCTTCCTGAAAGTCAGACATGTCAAGAACACATAGTCCAGGATGAACCCAAAGGTGGCTGCTCGCTCCGTAAGGTCGTCACTCACCTGCCTGGAGACCAGCTCTCTCTGGGTGATTAGTTCTCCAGCATCAAAGCGTGCCACCACTGACTTGAGGATCTTGGTAGTGATAGGCAGCACACGCTCATCATAGTCCTCTCCAATGCTGGTGAAGATGTGAGGAAGCTGGCTAGCGACAGGCCGGAAGAGGATGCGCAGTGTGATGTTGACAATCTGTAAATCTTTGCTGCTAGTGATGACTGGTGCATTATGTGGTCAAGAATGACAAAGATAATTGGTTTCCATACCCACGGGATGAGAAAGTGAGTCTCTTCCCCTACCACAATGTCCGGTACTCCACGGAACTGGTCAAAGATGATAGCTCTGTACCCAGCATCCACATTATGTAAGGCAGAGTATACCACATCTCCTGCAATGGCTAAGGCCAGGCCAAACTTGCCAATGGACTCAAACACTTTGGCAGCCATGTTTTCTTCTGCTGGGCCCTCTCACACCTGCTTCCACTCTGACCTCCACATGAATTCCCCCTAAACCTCTTTTTCAAAAGTTACTAAAGATTAGCTTTTTATCAAGGGCTAGATCAGGAAAGGAACAGAAATTGCTATTTTGCTTGGTGTATCATTCCTTGAATTTGGGAAGTAAAACTAATCAATATATCACTCAATTTACACTACAGAATACAGAGAAACCTAAGTTTGGACTGCTCCTATGGGTAGAACAGCCTTTTAAAATTTAAATCTAAATGTATCAAGTGCCCAACATGTGCCAAACACAGTAGCAGATACTTTACAGACAATGTCTGTTTTAATGGTCCCAATACTCTATGAGGTACAATCAGTAGTTGCCCAAACAACCCTAGGAGGGTGGTAGATAATAAGACCTGATTAAAGCATCTAATTTAACAGATGAAGTGACAATCTCAGAGAGGTTAAATGACTTGTCACTCATCACATCATAATCTGATCACCACAACATAAACCCAACCACACAATACAATATTTCTTTATAAACTAGGAACTACCTATAACAGACACATTTAGCAATAATGCACTGTGCATACACAAATACTCCAAAGAGTGGATTCCGTATTAATCTGATAATGCTGAATCCAACTTTATTTTTCATTATCTTTAACCAACATTTTAATTTCAAACGGTCCACCTGGTATTTCCCAAATATAACATGCCAGGGAATCAGTTTCATATTGTACCCAAGTCACTCTTCACCACTGAGAATGAAATTTTTCTTTATTCCCCATTCCCATCAGCCACTTTTTAAATAACCTGAGGCTAGGCATTGTGGCTCCTGTCTGTAATCCCAGCACTTTGAGAGGCCAAGGCAAGAGGACTGCCTGAGCCAGGAGGGTGAGGTTGCAGTGAACCATGATCATGTCATTGCACTCCAGCCTGGGCAACAGAGACTGTCAATTAATTAATTAATTAACAACTTGAACTTCAACTGAGCACAGTGGCTCACATCTATAATCCCAAGCACTTTGAGAGGCCAACGCAGAAGGATCACTTGAGACCAGGAGTTCAAGAGCAGCCTGGGCAACAGCAAGACCCTGTCTCTACAAAAAATAAAAAAGGTTAGCCAAGCATGCTGGCATATGCCTATGGTCCCAGCAATTCTAGAGGCCGAGGAAGGAGGATTCCTTGGGCCTAAGAGTTAAGAGGCAGCAGTGAGTTATGACGAGGCCACGCAGCACTTCATCCTAGATGACAGAGGCCCTGTCTCTAAAAAAAAAAAAAAGATCCACCACTGACTGCAACCAATAGCATGACTGCTGCCCCCTCGTTTTGCAGTTTCAATGAAACAACTAAGCAGCAGCATTTCTTCCTGATAAGAGATCACCAACCAGAGAGTGTGTATAGTCCACTCTCACGCTGCTGATAAAGACATACCCAAGACTGGGTAATTTATAAAGGAAAGAGATTTCATTGACTCACAGTTCAACATGGCTGGGGAGGCCTCAGGAAACTTATAACCATGGCAGAAGGGGAAGCAAACACATCCTTCTTCACATGGTGGCAGCAAGGAGAAGTACAGAGCGAGGGCAGAGGAGAGCCCCTTATAAAACCATCAGATCTCATAAGAACTCACTATCAGGAGAACAGCATGGAGGTAACTGCCCCCATGATTCAATTACCTCCCACCAGGTCCCTCCCACCACATAAGGGGATTACGGGAACTACAATTAAAGATGAGATTTAGGTAGAGGGGACACAGCCAAACCATACAGAGTGGTTCTGGCCAGTCTGCAGAGGAAGCACAGTAAACGTTTTCATGCGCTCTGCTTCATCTTTTGATGTCAGAAGACCAAAAACTCCACCCTGAGATCATGCTAATGCTGCCATTTTTTGGACATGGGTTCCATACCATGGAAAGGTCTGAAGCTCAATTGCACATGTGCACATTTTCTCCTTCCATGAATATTCATGATGCCTCCTAGAGCTTACTGAACATATATATTTGGCCACCCTGCCCAGCATAAATTCCTGTTCCTTTTGCCCCTCCCTGGAAGTGTCTGTTTCCGACTTCTGGTGGGAGGCTTTGCTTCCCAGCCTGTCAGGATGACCACCCTGCAGGCTGCAACCATTTATGAGAAATAAAGCTCTCCTTTCCAAATTTATAACCCTTTTCATTCTTCAGCTGACATGATTACATTAAAGATCTCCTTAGCTTATAAACAGTATGCAAACACATCAGTAGGACAATAGCGTCTACTACACAGTGCCCTTGAAATACTGTATATAATTCAGGTCTAATAAAAGTGAAAGAGGTGTAATGAGATCTACCTGGTAATTTCACTAGTTAACTTATCTTCAGTGGTCCACATTTATATCCACCAGGATAGATAAACATAAGGGAAGGTCTAGTGTAGATTATTTGATTTATTTCAACCTAATTCATCCAGTTTAAGATATTTTAGGCTGGGCACGGTGGCTCATACCTGTAATCCCAGCACTTTGGGAGGCTGAGGCAGGCAGATCACCTGAGGTCAGGAGTTCAAGACCAACCTGGGCAACATGGTGAAACCCTGTCTCAGCTAAAAATACAAAAATCAGCTGGGTGGGGTGGTGCCTATAATCTCAGCTACTTGGGAGGCTGAGGCAGGAGAATTGCTTGAACCCAGGAGGCAGAGGTTGCAGTAAGCCAAGATCACACCACTGCACTCCAGCCTGGGTGACAGAGCAAGACTCTGTCTCAAAAAAAAAAAAAAAAAAAAAGATTTTAATAATATTCTTCATATAAGAAGTGGGTAAATTCCCCAAAAACAGAGACCCTAGATTTTATTCACTCTGTCTCACCTCACTAAGAGATTTAGAAATGAGATTTAGAAAGCTATTCTCCTTTTAAGCCACCATGCTTATCACAGTAACACTGCAATAAAGTTTGGGCCAGAGTCTCCTGGTGAATAATTACCTCTTCTTTAAGGATTAAATATATCTTAAAGGCACGTGTTTAAACATACTAATGCTGAGGCCCAGCACACTCCTAGGTACTTTACAACTAGGAGAAATCAAGTCAATTTACTTGTCATGCCTGACTCAGGCCTGGTCAAGAACTTTAAAACAGTCTCACCAAAAGATAGTTTAATAAACAATTTATTCATCTTGAAGACTGAAATAAATAATGGTAGCATCAACAACAAATGCGAGAAAAGAAAGGAAGAACGCTCATCTATTCTCAACTAATTTTTTTTTCTTATCTCTGAGAAGTCAAAACCATGGAAGCTCAACATAATTCCTTCTTGTTATACAACATCCAGCTGGATCCTCTTTCTACTTTTTGGTAAACCCCCAGACTGCCAATAAAATTATGTTAAACAACTTAATGACTAATAGACTTTTCAAAATGAACACTCAGTGAAATTCACTTCCAACTAAATCTTTTTAAAGGGGTTTCATATAATCCAACACAATTTTTCTCAGTTACAGAGATTATACGCTACATAAAATACTGGTGGGTTGACCAATAGTCAGAAAACCTATTTTCTGGTCCTGGTTCTGCTAGTTAAATCAACCTGGACAAGTGGTTAATATTTCTGAGCCTTAGTTTCAGCATCTTTGCAATGTAGTTGCAAACTAAATGAATACCCAAGACCCTATGAGTCCATGACTACAATGAATATAAAATCACAGTAATGACTTCTCTCATCTTTAATTTCTTTAAAGAAAAAAAAAAAAACCCACACATCCACAAGTTTTAGGAACAGTATAAGTCAAGTTAGAGCTGTGATTTAAAATAATAAGCCTACAGCTGGCTCATCTTCAAAAATTTAAAATAGAAAGTACAGGAATAACTGAATTAAAAGAAAAACGTTTTTATTATTTTTACCTTCTCTCCCACAGACCTTTAACAAGAAAAGAAGAAACCTTGAGGCTAGTTTCTATGACTTTTATTTCTTCTGTGAACCCATAGGTGGAAGTGCTAAAGACTGGTGAAATAACTTTCTGTTTATCATCTGAAGTTTGTTTTATTCAACTTCTTAGCTAAGCTACCCTTTCCGATGCAGCGGATGGGCAGCAGGTACAGCTGACTGTGAGCTTCATGGAATCAAAGAAAGCATACTTTCCTCCCTTCAAGAAGCTACCTCTCATAAGTAGAACTTTTAATAAAAGTCTGATTTAAATGTCCTCTTACGTACTTTTCAGTGATTTCATTTATTTACTTACATGGCTTTTTGTTCTACCAACGCATCATAGAAATTTCCTGGTCTCCAGCAAAAGTTTAAATGCAAATTATTTAACAAAGTTTCACTGTCTGGACTAGAGCTCAAAGAGAGAAAAAACAACTTCTCTGATGTCTGAAGCTATAGTTGTGCTGTTACTGACCTCCTCACCTACTTTGCAATTATTAAAAAATTAATACCATCTGCTATTTAACATTTTGAAAACACCTTCAATCCATCACAAGATTAGGATACTACTAAACATATAAACTTAGTATCTTATTAAATTCTATTAGATGTGCAATAGTCCTCGTTTTACTTAAATTGTCATTGATCTTTAAGATAAAAGGACATCTGAAACAATTCTTTAAATGTCTTAACTTTCTATGCCATTTGCTGGCCCTTGCTAACTTACTACTCTATTGTCTTTCCCTTTTAGTTTGTCAGAATGAACAAGACCTTTAAGATGCTGGTATGTGGCAGCACTGTTTACAATACCAACATTGCAACCACAAGGGGCCACTAAATACATTATAATGTGTAATTATAGAGCATATATAGCACATATAATAGCATATAGATATAGTATATGATTGTGGTGCATACTAATCTTTTATATCCATATCTATATCTATATTATATAGCATATCTATATTACATATATTATAGCATATCAATACAACAGAACACAATATAGTTATCAAAAATTGTGGCACCAAAGAAGGGTGACTGGCAGTGAAAACTGTCTATGATACACAGCCAAGTGAAGAAACAATGGATTATTTTTAAAATTAATTAACAAAAATTAACTATTTCTGTTTTAACAATGTTTATTTCTCCAGAAGATCGTTAATTGAAATTTCTAAGGATCATCACCTAATGATGAGTCAAAAGAAGCTTACCAATAATCTAGCTCATAAATAATCCGATTCCCAAATACAGTGGAAGGAGTAACAAGTACAGTAGCCATTTTTTGTATTGGGAAAAAAATGTAAAGAATCTAAAAGAGCCACAGACCAAAAAGTTGATGGTAGTTACCTCTAGATAGAGGAATATAAGTAATTTTTCTTTTCTTTTCTTTACTTAGCTGAATTTTCTAATTTTTGTATAAGTAAATATATTTCTTGTATAATGTTTTTATAGTTTAAAATTCAAATAAAATTATATTCTGTATATTAGTTAAACACAATTGGGCCGGGTCCGATGGCTCATGCCTATAATCCCAGCACTTTGGGAGGCCAAGGCGGGCAGATCACCTGAGGTCAGGAGTTCGAAACCAGACCGGCCAACATGGTGAAACCCCATCTCTACAAAGAATATAAAAATTAGCTGGACATCGTTGCAGGCATCTGTAATCCCAGCTACTTGGGGAGCTGAGGCAGGAGAATTGCTGAACCCAGGAGGCGGAGGTTGCAGTGAGTAGAGACTGTGCCACTGCACTCCAGCCTGAGCAACAGAGTGAGATTCAGTCTCAAA
>NW_012119710.1:739016-768648 GCF_000951035.1 Colobus angolensis palliatus | reverse complement strand
AGAATTACACTATGCAAGCCCCCATGTGGTTACTGCCACAATTGAGATGTCTGCTTAATTCAGTTAGCATTTAAAGTCTAGGACAGAAAAACACATACACTCAAGTTTTCTAGAAATGAAACAAACAAAAAAGGACCAAACCTACTCTACCACCTCGGGAGAAAGAGGAGGCCACTGCCCACTATACGTTACTGCCATAGTTCATCTCTCTCAACCTGAGATCAAGAAGTACACTGGCAAAGCAGAGGAAAAAAGCTCTGATTAAAAACCAAAATGGATTAAAGGGTAGAAAGAGGGTGCATTATTGTGTTTTTTTCCTACTGCTTTACCATAACACCAAGTACTTGGAGAAGGAGAGTTGTAAAACTCAGCATTAAGAGGTGGTGGTTTGTCCTATGATGGGAATTTATATCAACAAAATGCCTTATAAGCCAGGCAGGGTGGTGTGTGCCTATAATCCCAGCTACTCAGGAGGCTGAGGCAGGAAGATCAGTTGAGACTTGGAATTCAAGACCAGCCTGGGCAATACAGCAAGACTCTATTAAAAAAAAAAAAAAAAGCCTTATATTCATGAGTTATTTTGTAGCATGCTCAAG
Organism: Colobus angolensis palliatus; assembly: GCF_000951035.1. Taxonomy (NCBI): domain Eukaryota; kingdom Metazoa; phylum Chordata; class Mammalia; order Primates; family Cercopithecidae; genus Colobus; species Colobus angolensis. Next base: position 768,052 of record NW_012119710.1, on the reverse strand, counting down.
ATTCAAACAGAATCAAAGTTCACACAAAGTTCCCTCTAAACTGGGACTTCCCTGAAACCTTCTAAACTCAAGATTTTATTTAAATATAACACAGCCACCTTCGGTTAGTTAGCTGATCCCAATAACGTAAGAGTAGCTTGGGAAACACCTACTGAAAATCACAAGGACTGCTGTAATACTTTACATAGTATATTGTCTGATGGAATCTAACATTCCTTCTGACAAGGGCTACTCAGTCTAACAGCACCAGCAAGGCCACATTCAGCTTCAGGAGGCCTCTTGGCCTGTGATGCCTCAGTCCTTTCTATCACATGTTATCTGACTATACAATTGTCTCCTTCACTGAAAATAAGCATGACGTTGCACCATGACTGAATCCTTAATATAAAGTGTATTTAAGTAAGTTCATCCTTTATGTAATAACTGTGGTCTCACATTTATACTACATAAATAAAATCTATTCTTTGAATTACTACGTAAAGCAAACTTTCCCAATTAATGGAAGCCTTCAAAATTTTTTTAGAACACAAGTACTCTCCATGTCCCCCTGCCCCCCACTTTGGTTATTTTTATAAATTTATATTTTCTTATACCAGGTTTTAAGAGTGGACCATACTTGTATTTTGACAGGGCTGGCAGCTTCTAATTAGAGATAGAATGTGTACATGAATACAGACAGAAATTTTAATAGGCAGCACATATCATAATATTTGTTCTATAAGAGCTATTTAGACACAACCTAAATGTGCTCGAGAATTTGGTCCATTTGAAATCTCATGTTGAAACTGGAAAATTCTTCTTTCATTTAAGAGATAACCAAGTAAAGAAACAAACAACAAAAGACACTCTCCTTATGAGAAAAGGATTCTAATGGTCCCTGCTGGGTAAGATATATGCATGATGCTTAGCATTGGAAAGCCTGTCTCTGAAATATGATAAAGCAGCTCTGGACCTAATCTCATCTAATGGTAAAATTCTGCCAGAGTTGTAGAAATTGTGGGTAACTGTGTTTAGATGAGCCATCTCAAGCCCTACTAACGCCCTCAATTTCTCCTTTCTTCCTTTGCTCGGGCTTTAGGGGTTCAACCTACTTATATTTCCTGAACATTTCCTCACCCACTCTATCCCCTGGACTACGGAATGAGAGGCTATCTCTCCAGCTACCTCTTCTCTTATTGTCCTTAGAGACAAATAAACCTGGCCAAGTTACCAAACTATCTGAATTTACTTATCTATAAAATGAGAATAGTATTAGTACTTAACTCAGAGATTAGGATATGAATACCAAATCTTTAGACTAGTGTGATATATAATTAGCATTATGTAAGCGTCAGCCCATATGCTTTTATTATCATTAGTATTAAGTATTTAGAACAACGTTTGATTTATAAGCACTACATATTACTATCACTATTAAGTATTTGATTGTTAACTGTTACATAAAGTGAAAATAACATGAAATTTTTTACTTTAGAAATCTTAGAAAAATCTTGCATTCATGGCTCCTGACTGCTTGATGACCAACAAAGCACTGTTGCCAAAACTGCATTTTGAGATGGCTCAAAATGGCTCCTCCATTGTTCTCATATCTGTTCCTCTGTTGTGTCTTTCTCTCACCTAGCCTCGTTTATTCAAACTCTGTTGTTCCCTTATGGCCTAACTTAAATGGGCCCTCCTTCACAAAGCTTTCTATGAAGCCCATCTTCTAACACGGTAATAACTTACCATTTTTATATTACATTGTTTTGCTTGTTTTTGCCTCTCTCCCCAATTAGAATGTAAGCTTCATGAGGACAGGAATAACTGCATTTTGTTAGTGGATGGATCTTTGTGCCTAGAACAGTACCTGGCGTATAGATTATCGATAAAAATTGTTGAATAATTAATATTCAATCTGGTCTATGTCAGACTTGTTAGATTAATAAATCCTTATCTGTTTAAGCCACCATAGTTGTTATTCTGTTACTTACAGTCGAAGACATTTCTGATGTTAAAGCATTATAGAATATGCACAGAATATTTATTATCCCCATCATTGTTATTCCTGTTATTATTAATTAACCAGCATTTATTATGTGCTTACCATGTGCTAGGCATGATGTTCAGTATTTTTAGCAGCTTGTTAAATAAGCATCATCTTTTTTAACCTTTACAGTAATTTCTGAGGTACATACCAATTTTATAGATGAAGAAACTGAGGCTCAGAAAAGCTGAACAGTTTGCTCAAGGTAACAAAACTAGGAAATGACTGGCACAAACTATAAACGCAAATTTCTGGCTCCAGTATCTATACTCTTACCTAGTATGTTGTACTGCCATGTCTGTGAAATATACATAGAAGTATTTTCCTCTTAAAATAACTATAAGCTCTATAAGTCAGAAATCCTATTCTCCAAGCCATGGTATCCACCAAGGCAATTAATATATTGGGCCCTCAAGTAACTACTCAGTAAATATTTGTTGCAGAGATAGACAAGTGAATACCAATCCTGCTCTGGGAATCTGAGTTTTTATAAAAATAAGATACGAATATACACTGTTTAAAAATTAATTTACTGTATTGACAAGTATGTGCTCCTAGTTTCTCTTGATTGCAGGAATTTTTCCTTGTTTTGGTTATATCTGTCACTCAGGCATCTAGAATCAAAACATCATCTCTGCTATGGTCTGAATGTTTGTGTTCCCCCAAAATTGATAGTTGAAACCCTAACCCGCAAGGTGATGGTACTAGGAGGGGGCATTTGTGGATGGTTGGGTCACGAGGACAGAGGCCTCATGAATGGGATCAGTCCTCTTTTGGAGGTCTGAGAGAGCTCATTTGCCCCCTCTGCCGTGAGAGGACACAGTGAGAAAGTACAATTTGTGAACCAGGAAACAGTCCCTCACCGTCTACTAAATTTTCCAGGACCTTGATCTTGGACTTCACGGTCTTCAGAACTGTGAGAAATAAATTTCTGTGGTTTGTAAGCCACCTGGTTTATGGCATTTTGTTTTAGCAGCCCAAACAGGCTAAAATAGTCTCCTAACAAATTAAATAACTGGTGCTCTATGTATTTAAAGATAATGGTAGATTTATTTTCAATATATGGCTTTCTGCCACATATGGTAACCCCTAGGCCCTTAGGCAGCTATTTTTTTATGCAAAATATTTTATGCCAGTCCCTTGTTGGGCAAGACAAGTAAATAAATGAAAACACACACACACACACACACACACACACACACACAGCATACACATACATATGTAAAAACATATATGGAGAAGGCAGTCAAAAACTGACTGGATCCATGAAGAGAATCCCCAATGCATGTATTTCTCTTTTCCTTGCCTTCAGCTTGGTGATCTATAACAGCTTCCCATATTAGACAGTAAGCAGAGATGTGTAAGCAGATGCAGATAGATGAATGAACTGGGCGATGCTGAAAATCTGTGAATTGAAGCATCTAATACATGAATTGAAATAAAAAAAAAAAAATTCTCTTCCTCCAAACAGTTGTATGAACAAATCAAAAGGAAAAGAAGAGTTGGAGGGAAAATGAGACGAAGAACAAAATCTGGTCTATGTGACACATTTATAAAACTGATGGCCTGTCAGCAAGACACTGATGAATATTTTTGCAGGATAAAAATGGCAACGCAGGTCTAAAAATAAACCACTGCTCTGCAGACCTGTCTGGTTCAGCTACACCACTGGAATATAAACATCCTCACTCGTACATTTTGACTCAAGGTTTCACAAAGAAGGAAAAACTGAACGTTTTGTTAGTAAGACAAGATATTTTACATGGTTATAAATCAGTTATGTTCTCTACATAATATACACTGAATTTAAGGATAATGATTTTCATTTTCTAAAAAAGTAAAAAAATGGTAATGGCAATATGCCACTAACTAATCTTTTATAAAAGACTATTTCCTTCCAACCCAATTATAATAAAATAAAATAAATGTAAAATAAAATTATAAATTATTTCTAAGCTGACTTGAATGGCAGATCTAGTCAAAATGCTATCCCAAATAGCTCTTGAAAAGGGGTGAAAACTCTATTATCTCATCTTGCATCCGAATTTACAATAAAAGTTACTACCTAAAATGCAAAAGTGAATTTACTATCCTTTACAAGTAGCACTGTAATTCATCAAATCTATTTACCTTATTCAATCTTGCCTTATGTTACGATCTTGGTCTTAAATAGTGATTTCAATTCTAAGAGTTACAAACCTCTGGAAGGTTCTCCCAGAACATTCTGATGACTATCATGCCACCTTTTTTAATAGTAAAACTGAATTAATTCCCCATAACAATAAAATGTGAATAATAAATTACACTTGATCCTTTATGACCACACTGAATTGGAATAAATAGAAAATTAAAAATAACCATCCTGCTTCTACCCGTGGCCACTAGTCTATTCACAGCACAGCAGCCAGGGCATCTTTGCAAAAAGTAAATGACATCACATCACTACCCCTGTTCAATTCCTTCAGTGACTTCCCATTACTCAAAATAGCACACCACCATGGCAGGCTAATTCTTAATTTTTTGTTGTTGTTGTTGCCCAGGCTGGAGTGCAATGGCACGGTCTCAGCTCACTGTAACCTCTGCCTCCCGGGTTCAAGCAAGTCTCCTGCCTCAGCCTCCCAAGTAGCTGGGATTACAGACACCTGCCACCACTCCCAGTTAGTATTTTTGTATTTTTAGTAGAGATGGGGTTTCACCATTTTGGCCAGGCTGGTCTCTAACTCCTGGCCTCAAGTGATCGGCCCATCTCGGCCTCGCAAAGTGCTGGGATTAGAGGCGTGAGCCACCGCACCTGGCCAATTCTTAAATTATTTGTAGAGACCAGAGCTCACTGTGTTGACCAGGCTGGTCTTGAATCCCTGGCCTAAAGCAATCCTTCCACTTCAGCTTCCCGATGTGCTGAGATTATAGGTGTGAGCCACAGTGCCTAGTCTCACTGCCTAATTCTTGACAGCAGATAGCTACACATTAAAATATAAATACATCCTCCAATATACATCTGTATACTTCCTCCATTGCAGCTGGTATGCCATCCAAGTAATGGCAAAGTCTTCTAATGGAGAGGAAGAAAAAAAAAAAAAACATATAAAGAGCTGTAAGATAAAAACAATTTCATTTTAGGAATTTTCATTTTCAACCTTATTTTTGTAGTAGGGTCACAAAGTTAAGAGAAAACTCTTAATTCCCACTTCGAACCTGCTCCTCTGTCAGAACTCCCCATGGGACTACCCATTTATTCAGTTGCTCAAGCCAAAAGCCTCAAAGTTGGCTTTGATTCCTCCCATTCCCATATCCCATATTCAATCCTCCATAAGACCAGTCTACTCTCTCTAACACATACCACGTATTACTACTTCTCACTCCTAAAAGTACCACGCCCTGGTTCGAGGCCTTATCATTTATACCTCCCCTAGATGACTGCAAGCCTCCTTAACAACATCCTACTTCCACCTTTTGCCACTAGTCTATTTACCACACAGCAGCTACAGATATCTTTGCAAAAAGTAAATGACATCACATCCTTAGCCCTGTTCAATTGCTTCAATGACTTCCCATTACTCAGAACAAGACCTCAAGTTTTTTTACGTCCTACAGGATCTTTCATGACCTCGTTCATGCCCCTCTTCTACTACCATTTTCTCCTCTTATACTCTTGGCTTTGCCTTTCCTCAAACACCCCAAGCCCAGGCCCACCCATGGGTCATTTCACTCACTTTTTCCTCTGCCTGGAACATTCTTTTTCTTTTTTGAGACGGAGTCTCGCTCTGTCACCCAGGCTGGAGTGCAGTGGTGCGATCTTGGCTCACTGCAACCTCTGCCTCCCAGGTTCAAGCAATTCTCCTGGCTTAGCCTCCCAAGTAGCTGGGACTATAGGCATGTGCCACCATGCCCAGCTAATGTTTTTGTATTTTTAGTAGAGATGGGGTTTCACATGTTAGCCAGGATGGTCTCAATCTCCTGACCTCGTGATCTGCCCACCTCGGCTTCCAAACATGCTGGGATTACAGGTGTCAGCCACCATGCTCATAATGCCTGGAACACTCTTACCCCACGTTTGGCTCCTTCTCACACTAAGGCCACTCAATGTCATGTCTTCAGAGAGGCCTTCCTGACCACCCTAACTAAAATATCCCCACCCCAACCACCCATTTACTAGTTACTTTCTATCCCAGATTCTTGCTTTATTCCACTTCCATGTGCAATTACATTATTTATCTAGTATTATTGTCCATCTTCCCCACTTGAATGTAAGCTCTATGACCGTCTTGCTCATCACTGTATTCCCTTAAAAAAACTAACATATAAATTAATAATCTACAGCAGCAAAAACTGCAAAGTCAAATACCTATAGGAGCCAGGAGGTCATGAAAGTGAGTAAATCAGGCAATTTCCAGCTAATATGGAAATGAAGGCCCAACACAAAAACAGCTTACTATTTTTCAAAAGAGACCTGATATACAACCTTCTAGATAAAATCTTCCGATTGTTCGATGATAAATTATGTTTCTTTTTTTCATTAAAACTCTACCCAAGCCAAATATACCATATTTGTGAGCCAGATACATACACAGGCTACCACTTGTTAACTTCTCACCTATAGTAAATCTTCCAAGTTTAAACTTACTAGGTGCAATAGATTATTCTAAAGATGACTGTAAGTCATCCCATTCCACATGCTGTTTTGCAACGTGAATTTGCCATTCCTCCCATCAAGAGATGGAATCTATTTTCCCTTCCTTGGATATGTGATTTGCTTTCACCGACTTGCTTAAGGGAAGTGTCAAACAACCTAAAATATGCAGCCTTGGTTTTGGGACCTGATGGCAGGCAGAGGCTGAAAACGTGGAAAGTCAGTTGTTAGCAAAGGCCAAGAAGAGCCATGAGAAAATTGCTATTAGATACAGGACAGACAGTGACTCATGTTACATAGTGGTGGAATGTTTGGCAAGACTGTTGTCTGCAATAATATTTACCTAATTTAATAATTACATAAGATAGAATATTTACCTAATTAACTTAATGACTGGCTAAAGATATTTCCAGGTAGAACACTGAAAGTAAGTGCCAATTGGCTTCTTTTAGCTGCATATGATAAAGTACGGGGAAGAGAGAAATAAACTCAAGAAGGACCTGTTTAATTTTTAAGCAGAATTTAGAGGAAGTAAAGAGGGCCCAAAACAGTCTCTACAACTGGCAAAAGATCTGGAATTTAAAAATGGTCTCTGGGGAGATATCAAATCAGAGGTTGGTCCATAAGATCTTTTGTTGAAACCTTGAAAATATAGACCCTTCTCATCTATACAAAGGAACTTCTAAGAATCTTAATGACCTTTTCTTCAATAGACAGATCCAAAGTAAAGACAGTTCTGTCCTGGAAAGGGATTATGAATGTGGCTTTTGGGACATAGAATCAATCCCTAACAACATTCACAGAAAAAGTTTTAAAGAAAACTATAGTACTAAAAGTACCACCAGTTTGGACTAAAAGAGGAAGAAACAGTTCAAAATGGGAGAAATAAAATATCTGTGGGTTCCCAACTTCACATAGGTAAGAAGCAGGTTGAAAAGCTACTCAGCTACAAATATGACCTATTTCTTACGAAAAAGAAAAAAGGAGGAGAAAGCCAAGAGCCCAAAGGGTAGAGCTAATAGTCTTACAAAACAATGTACTAGGGAACAACTCTCAAGGAGCAGAACTGTACACTATTCAAGGTGTGTGTGTGTGTATATATACACACACAAATGTATATATATATATACACACGTGTGTGTGTATATGTGTGTGTGTGTGTGTATATATATATATATATGTTTTTTTTTTTAAGTCCTTGTCCTTTATTGGGCAAGGAGTGAGGGAAGCAGATAGACCGGTTGGACATAGCAGATGGGTGTATGAGGACAAAATGCTACCTGAAAGCCAGCCAACCCACACTCCCTTGAAATGGATGCTAATACCCTTCAAACTCTGGGCATTGGTTGTCTTCCAGGGATAAAAGATGGGGTTCTTGTAAAGCTTCTTGTTACCCTCAACCATGGAGGCAAGTTCTGAGTTCTGGTTTTCCTATAACACTAACTCTAGTCACATAGATCTCTGGAGTGATCAAATATGGTGGAGTGGCAGGGTGAGTGTTCCAAAAGGATAAGTAAAACAGGAGTCTTGACCAAGCCCTGTCACAATGTCAATGCCTGTGTATGGCCTCCCAGCCCAACCAGAAATTGACAGAGGCATGTATATGGTGAAAAGATACACATATATTTAGAATTAGCCAGCTGGACTCCATTTAGATGATCCCAATTTTGTTGGCAACATCCACAGCACTGTAATCAGGAGCCAGTGGAACATATGCCTTCTTCTCTCCATCAGGCTGAATCAGGGTGTTGACCTTGGCCACATCAATGTCATAGAGCTTCTTCACAGCCTGTTTGATCTGGTGCTTGTTGGCTTTAACATCCACAGTGAACACAAGCGTGTTGTTGTCATCTATCTTCTCTATGGCAGACTCAGTGGTCAGCGGAAACTTGATGATAGCATAGTGGTCAAGCTTGTTTCTCCCCGGGGCCCTCTTCTGAGGACGCCTGGGCTGCCTCCGGAGTCTCGGTGTCTTGGGCCGCCGGAAGGCGGGTGTCTTGGGCCACCGGAAGGGGCTGCCGGAAGGTGGGTGCGGGTCTTATTTTTTTGGAGCTGTGAACACCTTTCAACACTGCCTTCTTGGCTTAGCCTTTGCTGTGGCTTCGGCTTTAGGAGGGGCAGGAGCTTCCTTCTTTGCTTTCGGTGCCATCTTGTGAAAAGGCTATTCAAGGTATATTTTTGACACATGGGGTAAGAGACTTAGTAACATGTGCCCAGATGAATTTCAAAATTGCTATGGAACAGTGCTTCCAACTCTTCCTCTTTTTAAATGGCAGTGACTACTACAGTTTTCTTGCCCCTGTCTCACCACTGTATGTTGGATGGGGGATGTGAGACAGAGGCAGGAAACTTTTCTTTTCATTCACAGATTTCTACATCTAAAGAAGCTGTACTGGAGCAGTTGTGCCTAAGAAATCTTATATGCATCTGGACTTTAGTTAGATGAAAAGATACTGGACTCCAGGACGATGCCATAATGAGATAAGACTTCTAAGAGAGGAGTAGATATATTCTGCCTGTGGAAGAAATGTGAGTTGTTATGTTCAGAGGGCAGACTGTAGCAGACTATTTCCAAAGATAGCTGCAACAATACCTTCTATCTCATGCCACTTTGCTATAGGAACTTGACATTCTCCCATCAAAATGTAGAATATTTTCCCTTCCACTTAAATCTGAGCTGGTCCTGTGGCTTGCTTTGACCAACATAATTTGGTAGAACTGGCTGGGCGCAGTGGCTCATGCCTGTAATCCCAACACTTCGGGAGGCCAAGGTGGGCGGATTGCTTGAAGCCAGGAGTTTGAGACCAGCCTGAGCAACACGGCGAAATTCCATCTCTACTTAAAATACAAAAATGAGCTGGGTGTGGTGGCACATGCCTATAATCCCAGCTTCTTGGGAGGCTGAGGTATGAGAATTGCTTAAACCCAGGAAGCGGAGGTTGCAGTGAGCCAACATGGTACCACTGTATTCCAGCCTGGACAACAGAGCAAGACTCTGTCTCGAAAAAAAAAAAAAAAAAAAAAGAATGTGGCAGAACTGACAGTGTATGACTTTCAGATCAAGGCCTTAAGATATCTTACAACTTCTGTTTTCACCTTGGAACAATCTCAGTACTATGTAAGGAAGCTCAACCTAGTCTAGTGAATAATGAGAGATCACACGGAAGAAAACTGAGGCTTCCTAGGTAACAACTAGTATCAAGGCCCCAGACACGGAGGTGAGGCCATCATGAACCCTCTACCCCAGCCAATACCATGTGGAATAGAAAAAAGTTGTCTCCAATAAGCCCTGCCCAAACTCCAGATCCACAAAATCATAAGCAATAATTTTTTTTTAATCACTAAGTTTTAGGATAGTTTGTTATATAGCAGTATGTATCTAAGACACTGGAGAAAAGGCTAATCTGAATAATGGAAATGTGTGAATTCTTAAATTTTTAAAAAACACATTTCTAATATGGTTTAAGCATTCACAGCGACTTTTAGGATAACAGCCTAGGATTCATTCCTTCATACACCAAATATTTATTGAGCTTCTAATATATGTCAGGTACTGTTCTAGGCCCTGGGAAAACAGTGAATTAAAGTCCTTATGGATTTGATATGCCAGTAAGAGGAACAAAAACAGGCCTCTAAGGATCTGCTTTAATAAGTAAGATGATTTCTTATTAGCACATCAATATTGTAAGTTAGTGTTTGCCAAATAACTAAATCTAGTCTTAACTTTCTCCTTGAAATCGTTACTTGGATGCTTTATCACTGTACCAGGAGCTATTTTTAGCCCAACCTTTCTTCAGACTAAGCTAGAAAAAAAGCAAGGTCAAAATGATATAAGACCACTAGCAAATTTTGTGCACCTGAATATTCAGGTACCTTCTATGTACTAAATTTATTCTGATTTAGAACACTAGCACTTTCTCACCTTTACTCCTGACATACCCTCTTCTGGGGCACCCTTCCCCTGCCTCCTTCACCTGGGAAACTCCTGACTCCCTCAGGTCTTACCACCATGCCAGATGTTTCTCTTTCTTCTTTCACTGCATCCTATGCATATATATATATATATAATCTTATTGAGTACAGTATAATTTATTGTTTCTTTGTTTAACTGTCCCAACTAGATTGTTAATTCCTCCAGGGGAGGAACTGTTCTTTCATTCCTAACATAGAAATCTACATGAATAGTAAGGTAATCAATAGTAAGTGATCAATAAGTGTTTGAGAAATGAATGAGCCTTAAAACCTTGATTAAATCATTGTTCTCTTGTCTGTAGAATGGGACTAATATTCCAAGGAGAAGATGAAATTGCAACTGCCTGGCAAATTATAAAGCATTATTCAAGTATTTTATCATTATTTACCAGACATAAGCACAAATTGCCTCTTTATAATACCCAAATTTATCCTCAGAGTAGGAAGACTTGCTATACTTAAGGACACAGAAAAGCATACCAACTTTCAAATAAACTTCATACGCAGTAGATATAAGTTCTGGTTTGTGGTTGCTCTTGTTTTGGTTTCATCAGTCCCTCCATTTTGCAATCACCTGTTGTATGCTATCTGCATTTTAACTCAAAAGCACAGAAGAAAACCTTCAGGGTTTGAGACACATCCAAAGGGCAAGTGCAATTTAATCTATGGGTTTGTTAAAAAGTCAGAGGATTTTTAAAATTAAGTTAAGTTTCAGGTTTAACCTAAACTTAATTTTCAGAACACAATTCCTCTTCTTTTCACATAAATGTGGCTATTTGAAAACAAGGTGCTTGCATGTTATAGTACCTCAGGCAGGATTATAAAAGTTCAAAGGACTAAACAGATACACACATGTACCATCAGAGTCATAATTCAATTCCTGATACATCTATCACCTAGCAGGAGGACGTAAAATCAATGCAGTCCAACATGGTAGCCACTAGATACATGTTGCTATTAATTTAATTTTTAATTAAAATGAAACAAAATTAAAAATTCAGTTCATCAGTCACACTGGCCACATTTCAAGCTCTCAATAGCTGATGACTACCAAATTGTACAGTGTAGATACAGAATAGTTCCATCATCATAAAAAGTTCTGTTGGATAACAGTGCCTTCAATGAGTAAAACATAGGGTTCATATCAAATTACTGAGGTAATTTTTCTAATATGATTTCTAATATTCCCTTGCCTGCAGTAATGAAAACAGTGTGATATTTCTGAAGAAATGTTAAACAAAGGGGTAGTCTGGAAAGACATCACTTTTTCAAAGGCTGACATCATGTAAAAGTTTACATTAACATTCATTCTTAGAAGTGACTAATACTCCAATTAAGGATAATTCACTTTGTTTAGCAAAGTTTCCTCACTATAATACAGACCATTTGTTAACGCGGTGAACTCAAAATCTGAGAGAGGTTTCAGTCAATTTACCCCAAAATAGTTGGGGTACAGCTTGCTTTTATACATCTTAGGGAAGACATATACACCAATCAGTACATGTAAGATTTACATTGGTTAGATCTAGAACGGTAGGACAACTCAGTGTGGGGGAGGGGCTTCTAGGTCATAGGTAGATTTAAACATATTGCGATCGGCAATTGGTTGAAAGAGTTATTATCAGAGAAAAAAATGTCTGGGTTAAGATAAGGGGTTGTGGAGACCAAGGTTTTTTGGTTGTTTTTTTTTTATTTTTTGAGACGGAGTCTCACTCTGTCGCCAGGCTGGAGTGCAGTGGCACCATCTCAGCTCACTGCAACCTCCGCCTCCCAGGTTCAAGCAATTTTCCTGCCTCCGCCTCCCAAGTAGCTGGGACTACAGGTGCACGCCACCACGCCCAGCTGATTTTTGTATTTTAGGTAGAGACGGGGTTTCACCGTGTTGGCCAGGATGGTCTCAAGCTCCTGACCTTGTGATCCGCCTGCCTCAGCCTCCCAAAGTGCTGGGATTAGAGGCACGAGCCACCGAGCCAGGCCAAGACCAAGGTTTTATCATACAGATGAAGCCTCCAAGTAGCAGACTTCAGAGAAAATAGATTGTAAATGTTTCTTATCAGACTTAAGGTCTGTGTTGATGTTAATGCCAGAGGGTTTTAATGAGGCATGTCCAACCCCTACTTTATGGCCTAAGTCAGTCTTTCAGGTTAAATTTTAGAATGCCCTTGCTGATGAGGAAGTCCATTCAGATGGCTGCAGGGGGCTGGGGACCCTTCAAATTTTATTTTTGCTTTACAATGTATGTCTTTATCATCACCATCTTTGAAGTTTGGGTAAGACAGCAATTTTCTAAAAGCTTTCCCATTTGAAAAGTCTGAAAATTTTCTTCAAATTAATACATCACACTGTAAGCCAGGCGTGGTGGCTCATGCCTGTAATCCTAGCACTTTGGGAGGCCAAGGTGTACAAATCACTTGTGCCCAGGAGTTTGAGACCAGCCTGGGCAACAAGGCAAAAACCCAGCTCTACTAAAAATGCAAAAATTAGTCAGGTGTGGTAGTACACACGTGTAGCCACAGCTATTTGGGAGGCTGAGGTGGGAGAATCACTTAAGCCCGGGAGGTTGATGCTACAGTAAGCCATGATTATACCACTGCACTCCAGCCTGGGCAACAGAGCAAGACCCTGTCTCAAAAAAAAAAAAAAAAAACCAAACAAACAAACAAAAAAACACACTATAGTTTTAAAAGTACTCTATCTGCTAAAAATATAGGAAGCATACATTATTCTAATACCTAAATGTTAGTTCTATAAAACCTAACTTTAGAATGTGCTTTTTGAATAGCTTCTTTCTAAAGATAAAATAAATATCTATGCAAACGTAACTAAATTTATAAAATGATACACTAATCCAGTACTAAGATTTATATTTATATGCATGAAGTAGGTTCTTTTCTTTTGAAATATTAAGCTTTCAAAAGCATGATTTAAAGGTAGTTTACAGAAATTCCATAAATTCAATGAAATTTTCAAAGAGTTTCTAAGAACAATGGTAAATTATTTATCCACTTTAAAAAGAATGACAACTAGTCCGGTGGCTAATCCCAGCACTTTGGGAGACTAAGGTGGGTTGATCACTTGATATCAGGAGTTCAAGACCAGCCTGGTCAACATAGTGAAATCCTGTCGCTACTAAAAGTACAAAAATTAGCCAGGTATGGTGGCACATGCACCTGTAGTCCTACCTATTTGGGAGGCTGAGGCAGGAGAATCACTTGAACCCAGGAGGCGGAGGTTGCAATGAGCTGAGATTGTGCCATTGCACTCTAGTCTGGGCAACAGAGCAAGACTATCTCAAAAACAAAAACAAAAACAAAAAAAACCCCTGACAACTAAGTATTTTTGCTCTAGGCTCTCTTGGGAGGGCAAAATATGGTTCATTTCCAAATACTAGATTAAAACCCCAAAGAAACTTCATTTTAATAAAAATCATCTTCAATATAATTTTTTAGGAAGTCTTCAGTGCTCATTACCACCCTCTAGAGTCAGTTATAGTTCAGAATGAATCAGATCTCAAAACACAATAACTCATTATTTAAAATAAAAATAAAATATAGATGAATTATTTTTAAGGAACTTAAATTGCATATCATTTCCCCTCAAGAATTTCAAAATTTATCGCTAAAAGTTCACATATCCTGCTTTTTCTAAAAGTGAGTTCACTCTGGCAGTGTCTCTGAGATATTTATGTTATTTTGCAAAAGATGGTTCGAGTAAAAGATACTACCATTTTGAAAGTCTACCATGCAAGGATCCCTGCTTTAAAACCTATAAGTCAAGTATTTTTATGTCCCAAATGTGCCTAAATTTTAATAATCACTCTAACTGTAAAAAAGTTTGCAGAAGATATGCTCCATTAAAATAAGATAAAGAAGGAAACATGTTTCTTGAGTATGTAGAAAACTTCAAATGACAACTCATTTTAAGGACAGTTGGCTCAGGTTTTTGTAAGAGTTAAGAAAAAGAAAGCCTCTGTGTACTGTTTCTCAACTATCACCCACTACATTCTTTTAGGGAAACGTATCTCCCAATTTCCACCAACATGAAACCATCAAGCCTCCTTTAACATTTTAGCTTCAACTGAGTGATCTAGTTCTCCCTCCCTAGAAGAGCAGAAACACAGGCAGTCTAGCATCCCCTAACCCTGGCTCCATTCTGCAGCCCAGAGTTGCACACGTACCAGCCCATGTTCTGAACATGTGCCTCTGTAACCCTCTCAGGTGCTCAGTTACACATAGTCACCATTCACACTGATGAAGCCCAGTGTTCACCAAGAGATCAGGTTCAGGCCAAGCCACAGAGGTCAGGCCAACTCTTTCCCTTTTCTATTCAAAAAAGGGGGGAGTCGTAGTCAATTCACAGTTTTCTGAGTGCTTTGAATATACAAGTAGCAGCAAAACATTTCTTGTTTATATCCACTTAATTTAAGCTTTTCTTTAGTCTGTTCAAAAAATTTAAAAAATTTAAAGTTATTATTTGAGTTCATTCTAGGGGAGAAAAAAAATCCAATTACTCACATCCTATTAGACTTGCCTAATGTTTCAAAAACTGAATACATCCTACCAGAGGGGACAAAAGGCTGAAAAGCATTGCATCAAAGACATTAAGTCAGAGAACTGATAATATATCCTTCTTTGATTCATCAACAAACTCATAAAGAGGAGGACTTATGCATAATAGTCTTGCTCATGGGCCAGGTGCAGTGGCTCACACCTGTAATCCCAGTACTTTGGGAGGCCAAAGCAGGCGGATCACCTGAGGTCAGGAGTTTGCAACCAGCCTGGCCAACATGGCAAAACCCCGTCTCTACTACAAATACAAAACTTAGCCGGGTGTGGTGGCACGTGCCTTAATCCCAGCTACTTGGGAGGCTGAGGCAGAAGAATCACTTGAACCTGGGAGGCAGAGGTTGCAGTGAACCAAGATTGCACCACTGCACTCCAGCCTGGGTGACAGAGCGAGACTCTGTCTCAAAAAAAAAAAAAAAAAAAAGTCTTGTTTATGAGGAGTGAAAGCAACTTCTTTCTTTTATGTAGAAAAAAGCTACGCAGCTTGAACTTTACCTGGCTGTGTTACATCCTCTCCTCTCTGCTCCTTCTCACCTGAGCGATTTCACTGCCCTGTGTTTTCTCCACTGGAGGGCACAGTTAGCTTAAAAACAAAAAAAGGTGAAATCTCATTTGGTCTGTTGTATAGTTTCAGAAAAAGCATGGGCAAGAAAGGTTATAGTTGCTATTGGGAATGATGCTTTAGTAATATTTCGGAATTTATCTCTGTTATCCTTGAAAACCATTATAAAAGATAATCACTAATTGGCTAATAGCCAAATATGCTCCAAATATCACTATCTATGAAGTATAAATAAAAGATGAGGTAGAAAACAAGGAAGATAAAATACAATGGTAGAAATGATCCATTTTAGGCACAGAGTAACCTACATACAAATAGAAATTCTCCTTTTCAACAATAGTACACCCAGCTACTGTGGTCCCAGTAAGACATCTCCATGAGAATGTGGTGTTGAACCATTCAGTTCTTTTGCAATGATAAAATTCAGATGTTCAGCAAAAATGGGGTTATTCTTCTTTTTTGCATAATTATTTTAGAGTTGATCCAATGGGGGATGCAATTCAGCATTTCATTCACAGCTGCCTTTTCTTTATAAACCTAATCAATCCTGACGGTGTACTGCAATATATTTTCAGTATGTTTAGGAGAAAGATTAATAAAGAGATACATAGTTACTTCCCTCCTAGATAAAGTCAATAAATGTATAGTTTTCAGAGAGATGTGTAAAACAGTAGACTACTGTTGTTTTAAAAATTGCTTTAGAATAAAATGTTATTCATCTTCAGCTTACCAAAAAGCTTTCCAAGCTTTTATTTGTGTTAAAAGTAATGTGATTACCTCTATGCTGTTACTCAGGATATCATGTTTTATTAGGTCAACTGACAAAATATTATAACTTATGCTATGGGACCGAATGTTTGCATCCCCCCAAATTCATATGTTGAAGTTTAAATCCCCAATGTGATGGTATCTGGGGGTGGGACCTTTGGGAAGTAATTATTAATGGGATTAATGCCCATACAAGAAAAGACACAAGCATGTGACGACGCAGTGAAAGACAGCCATCTGCAAACCAGGAAGCATGCCCTCACCAGACATCAGAAGCCTTGATCTTGGACTTCCCAGCCTCCATAATTTTTAGAAATAAATTTGTTTTGTTTTAGCCATCTAGTCTATAGTATTCTGTCATAGCAGCCCAAACTGACCAAGACAACTTAGTTTTTCGTTAGATAGTCCACGTTAATTTTTGTAAAGTAACAAGTGGGGCAGAAATAACAGGTGAGATTAAGTCTTCAAAAAAAATTATCCTAAACATCATGTATATTTAAACAAAGTATGCATGTTATTTGAGAAGTGATTCACTAAAGAAACCATTATTCTACACAATTCAATGGCTGCCAGACCCAATCTCTGCACTTCTAAGAGAAGAGGGAATTCCATTTGCCTGGTAACACAACTGATAACTCCCAATCCTTTTTCCTACTTATTTAAATTGTGACTATCTTTCAGAAGAGAATTCTAGGCAAAGGGATAAATTAGTACAAAGTTTATACTGTAAATACACAAGGAATGGCAAGGAGGTCAGTATGGTTGGAGTGGAGTAAAGAAATTCCATTCAAGTCTCAGTCTAACCATCAACTTAATGAGAAAATCTTCCCTAACCATCATCCTATGTAAAGAAGCAGAGATATATACTTCTTCTCCATCCTCCTCTATTATTCTATCATCTACTTTATTTTTCTTCTTAGTACATTTCACCACCAAACTTACCAAATGTCTGCTTATTGTCCATCTTTCCTCATTAAAATGCAAGCTCCATGACAGCAGACTTTGCCCATTTTATTCACTGCTATGCCCCTAGGCATTGCAAAGTGTCTGACATACCAGTGGTGATCAATCAATTTATTGAATCAGTTAAATAAAATAACTATGGGAGTACAGAGAGAACCTAAGAACAGATGATATAACTTCCCTGATGTTACATCTTACCCTTGATGATATATCTATGGTATATGTCATATCCTTGATATGAGGCATCAGTACCAAATAAGGGGCAGAAGTGATAGTAATATAAAAATATAACAAAAAAATAGAAAAAGAGGCATAAAACTTTCAAAATTAAAACCTGTAATAATAGCTTTCCTATTCTTCTTGTACTTGACTTTGGCCCATTATCAAAGAATCAAGATTCTTTTACTAGTCAGCATAATACTGTACCTTAAATATAGGAAAAGTCGTCTTTCCAAGACCCAGTGAGCGTTTCTCCTATAAAACTAGAAGGCAGGAAAAGAATGCACACCCACCCCCTACAACACACACACACACACACACACACACACATACACACCTTCATTCACACAGACTGAGGTCTTTTTTTTCTGTTTTGATACAGAGTCTCACTTTGTTGCCCAGGCTGGAGTGCAGTGGTGTGATCTTGGCTCACTGCAGCCTCCACCTCCTAGGTTCAAGCAATCCTTCTACCTCAGCCTCCCGAGTAGCTGGGATTACAAGCGTGTGTCCTCATGACGGCTAATGTTTGTATTTTTAATAGAGATGGGGTTTCACCATCTTAGCCAGGCTGGTCTCTAACTCCTGATCTCAAGTGATCTGCCCACTTCGGCCTCCCAAAGTGCTGAGATTACAGGCATGAGCCACCATGCCAGCCTGAGGATTCATTTCTTATTATCCTAGAGTCCTTTTAGACTTGGGCCTTATATTACTGCTATTAAAGATAAACAATCTCTATCTTCTTTTTTAAAGCCATATTTATACACACACATCAGGCTCTCCTGGTTCTTAAAGTCTACATCAGTATGGACATATCCCCACTCCACCAGGGATGCAAAGTAGAGTGCATGTTCCTGAGTTCCAAACATCTTTGCTCCAGCTTTTCAGTGACCCGGATGGTACATTTCCCCACCATTTCTATTTTAAAAATAAAGAAATCTACCAGCCTGGGCAATACAGCGAAACCCTGTCTCTATAAAAAATACAAAAATTAACAGGGAGGGATGGCATACACCTGCAGTTCCAGCTACTAGAAAGGCAGGGGTGGGAAGGATTGTTTGAGCCGGGGAGGTCAAGACTGCAGCCACTGCATTCCAGCCTGGGTGACAGAGCAAGACCCTATCTCAAAAAAAAAAAAAAAAAAAAGAGAGAGAGAGGGAAAGAAATTTAAATGCCATTGAATCTGTAACCCTACACTTCCCAAACCAGGAGCATCTGAAATGGATTTCACAACCTTTATACTTAACACATTAATATGGAAAAATGGCAGAGTTAAGATGATACCCCCAGCATAATGAATACAATTGACTTCTTATTGGCTTTGGAACGTAATTAGAGAGAAATATGCACAAAGGAAAGTAATGTATCCCCATATACATGTACCCACTCAGCCTCACTTCATAGCCAGTCCTGATCCTTTTCAAATTCAGTTGAACTACTTTGGGCCACAGTCCCCCAGATTACCAGGTACTTGCTAAAAATATTTAGAGTAACTAAAAGCAGAGCATCCTAAGAAACTTACTTCAATTTAATTAAAAAGCCAATATTCCTGAATCATTTGTTAATAGTTCTCAAAGAATAATGAAAATCAGACAATTCCCACATACCTCCACTCTTTGGTTTTATAAACTATACACCTGGGCAGTAAAATAATTTAACAACCTGATATGGACAAGAACTCAATAATGAGCATAATCAAGAATGAGACTTTATTTATTCAGTGAGACTTGCAACCATATCCCACACAAAAGTCTTGTCCTTTCATCTGCTTCTGTATTCAAATGAATAGCAATAAATTAGGTTCACCCAAAACCCACAGGACTTTAAATCAATTATAAAACTTCATTTGAAACAAGAAAATTTCCCTCCTTTTCTATTGAATCTGTAGCTTAGGATGCTTTCAGCTGAAACTAACAGAAATACCCTTTAAAAAAAATGGAATTTTTGGCCAGGCGCCGTGCCTCATGCCTGTAATCCCAGCACTTTGGAAGGCCGAGGCGGGTGGATCACGAGGTCAGGAGATTGAGACTATCCTCACTAACACGGTGAAACCCCATCTCTACTAAAAATACAAAAAATTAGCCGGGCGTGGTGGTGGGCGCCTGTAGACCCAGCTACTCGGGAGGCTGAGGCAGGAGAATGGCGTGAACCCGGGAGGCGGAGCTTGCAGTGAGCCAAGACCACACCACTGCACTCCAGCCTTGGCGACAGAGTGACTCTGTCTCAAAAAAAAAAAAGAAAAAAAA
Source organism: Colobus angolensis palliatus (assembly GCF_000951035.1). Taxonomy (NCBI): domain Eukaryota; kingdom Metazoa; phylum Chordata; class Mammalia; order Primates; family Cercopithecidae; genus Colobus; species Colobus angolensis. The sequence continues at coordinate 748,107 of NW_012119710.1, read as the reverse complement.
AGGGGGTAATTTTTTATCTCAAAATAACAGGAAACAAAATAACAGGAAACAGGAAACAGGCACTTCCAGAGTGGGCAAACTGAGTGGGTCAGGGATAGCATCAAGGTCCCAGAAGCTTTCCATCTTTCTTCTCTGCGATCTCAGGGTGTTGGTTCTTTCCCCAGTTTATTCCGTCTGATCTTTAAGGTGGCTGCAGGTATCCCATTCTCACATAATAACAGGCTTTCTTCTGCCTCTTCTTTTTTTTTTTTTTTTTTTTTTTTTTGAGATGGAGTTTCGCTCTTGTGGCCCAGGCTGGAGTGCAATGGCGCGATCTCGGCTCACCGCCACCTCCGCCTCCCAGGTTCAAGCCATTCTCCAGCCTCAGTCTCCCTAGTAGCTGGGGTTACAGGCATGTGCCACCACGCCCAGCTAATTTTGTATTCTTCTGCCTCTTCGTAAAGCTCGGAAAGTCTTCTCAGAATCTCTCCCTCCAGCAAATCTCCTCTCACATCTCATTGTCCAGAACTGCGATATGCATGCTCCTAAACCAACCACTAGCAAGAGGAAAGAAATCACCAAAATAAGCTTAAGCTAATCAAGATTGGTCAACTTTTCCTGAAGTATATGATTATACGGTACCTATACAGATGTGGGATTCTGTCAACTAGCAACCAACTATATTTGCCACATCTTCCCCAAGTGTTGTAGTCACTCTGTACTGAGGAGACCATGTGGAAATCATCTCCCATTCAGTAGATCAGAATTAAATTATAAACAAGAAGAGACTAATTCATACTTTAACACAAACACAAACCTACAAGGTTCATTCAGTATTTAGTCAGCAGTCATTTGTATTTACTGAAAATATCTAAAACAGGCTAATCCATCAACTACCCTAAGAGGTTGCAGAAACTTTACTCACAAAGAAAGTACACATCAACTACACCAATTTATACCTCTAATCTACTATATTTTTAAAATTATCTCCTGGAATTAAGTGCTTTTCTACCTTTTCATCAGGCTTACTTTGTTGCTTTGCTTAAAGGAAATGAAATCCAAGGTAAATATTGCAATGGGAATTACAGCTAAGCTAGCGGTGCCTTGCCCATACCTCCTCTGACCATACCACTGTGGAGCACATTCAAAACACATCTCTTTGCCCAAGGACTTTGTGCCTACATCAAAAATGAGGAAAAACTTCAAATAAACCATCTAACAATGCATCTTAAAGAAAGAGAAAAGCAAGAGCAAACCAAACTCAAAATTAGTAGAAGAAAAGAAATAATAAAGATCAGAGCAGAAATAAATGAAATGGAAATGGAAAAAACAATACAAAAGATCAATAAAACAAAAAGTTTTGTTTTTTTTTTTAAAGTTAAAACTGATAAACCTTTAGCCAGAATAAGAAAAACAGAGAAAGATACAAATAAATAAAAAATGATAAAGGAAACACTACAAATGATACTGCAGAAATTCTAAGAATCATAAGTGGCTACAATGAGTAACTAGATGCCAATAAACTGGAAGATCTAGAAGAAATGGACAAATTCCTAGACACATACAACCTACCAACATAGAACCAGAAAGAAATCCAAAACCTAAACAGACCTATAACAAGAAATGAGACAAAAGCTGTAATAAAGTCTCCCACTAAAGAAAAGCCCAGGATTGGATGGGTTCACTACCGAATTCTACTATTGGAATATTTAAAGAAGTTAAATTCTAATTCTACTATTAGAAATATTTAAAGATGACATAATACCAATCCTTCTCAAACTATTCTGAAAAATAGAAGAGGAGGGAATACTTCCAAACTCTTTCTATGAGGCCAGTATTACTCTGATATCAAAACTACACAAAGGCACATCAAAAAAAAAAAAAAAACCAATCCTTCTCAAACTATTCTGAAAAATAGAAGAGGAGGGAATACTTCCAAACTCTTTCTATGAGGCCAGTATTACTCTGATATCAAAACTACACAAAGGCACATCAAAAAAAAAAAAAAAAAAAAGAAGAAGAAGAAGAAAGCTACAGGCCAATTATCTGTAATGAATACTGATGCAAAAATTCTCTACAAAATACTAGCAAACAGAATTCAATGATATGTTAGAACAGGGGTGTTCAATCGTTTGGCTTCCTTGGGCCAAATTGGAAGGAGAAGAATTATCTTGGGCCACACATAAAATACACTAACATTAACAATAGCTGATGAGCTAAAAAAAAAAAAAAAAAAAAAAGGAATGCAAAAAAAATCTCATGTTTTGGAAAGTTTACACATTTGTGTTGGGCCACATTCAAAGCCATCCTGGGCCACATGTGGCCCATGGGCCACAGATTGGACAAGCTTGCATTAGAAAGATCCATCATGACCAAGTGGGATTTATCCCTGGGATGCAAGGATGGTTCAACACACACAAATCAATGAATGTGATACATCATATCAACAGAATAAAGGATAAAACCCACATATTCCTTTCAGTTAATGCTGAAAAAGCATTTGATAAAATTAAATATCACTTCATGATAAAAAAAAACCTTCAAAAAACTGGGTATAGCAGGAACATACCTCAACAGCCCCTAAGCCAGCATTATACTGAATGGGGAAAAACTGAAAACCTTTCCTCTAAGATCTGGAACATGACAAAGATGCTGACTTTCACCACTGTTATTCAACATAGTACTGGACGTCCTAGCTAGAGTAGTTGGACTAGAAAAATATATAAAGGACATCCAAGTTGGAAAGGAAGAAGTCAAATTATCCTTATTTGGAGATGATGTAATCTTACATTTGGAAAAACCAAAGGACTCCATGAGAAAACTATTAATATTAGAACTGACAGACAAATTCGGTAAAGTTGCAGATACAAAATCAACATACGAAAATAAGTAGCATTTCTATATGCCAACAGTGAACAATGTGAAAAGAAATTTAAAAGTAATCCCCTTTATAATAGCTACCCATGAAATTAAATGCCTAGGAAATAACCAAAGAAGTGAAAGATCTCTATAATAAAAACTATAAAACACTGATGAAAGAAATTAAAGAGGACACCAAAAAATTGGAAGATATTCCATGTTCATGGATTGGAATAACTGATATTGTTAAAATGTCCATACTACCCAAAGCAATCTACCGATTCAATGTAATCCCTATCAAAATACCAATAATGTTCTTCACAGAAATAGAAAAAACAATCCTAAAATTTATACAGAACCACAAAAGAGCCAGAATAGCCAAAGCTATCCTAAGCAAAAAGGACAAAACTGGAAGAATCACATTATCTGACATCAAATTATACTATAGAGCTATAATAACTAAAACAGCATGGTATGGGCATAAGAGCAGACACACTGACCAATGCAACACAATGGAGAACCCAGAAACAAATCCACACACCTACAGTGAACTCACTTTCAACAAAGGTGCCAAGAACATATACTGAGGACAGTCTCTTGAATAAATGGTGCTAGGAAAACTGGGTATCTATATGTAGAAAAATGAAACTAGACCCCCTATCTCTTGTCATATGCAAAAATCAAATCAAAATGGATTAAAGACTTAAATCTAAGACCTCAAACTATGAAACTACCACAAGAAAACATCAGAGAAAATCTCAAGGACATAAGTCTGGGCAAAAATTTCTTGAGCAATACCCTACAAGCACAGACAACCAAAGCAAAAATGGACAAATGGGATCACATCAACTTAAAAAGCTTCTGCTTTGTAAGCAGAATCAAATACAATCAAAGTGAAGAGACAACTCACAGAATGGGAGAAAATATTTGCAAACTACCCATCTGACAAGGGATTAATAACCAGAATATATAAGGAGTCTAAACAACTCTACAGGAAAAAATCTAATAATCCAATCAAAAATGGGCAGAATATGTGTACAGACATTTCTCAAACGACAGACAAATGTCAAATAGGCATATGAAAAGGTGCTCAACATCACTGATCATCAGAGAAATGCAAATCAAAACTACAATGAGATATTATCTTACCTCAGTTAAAATGGCATATATCCAAAAGACAGGCGATAACAAATGTTGGCAAAGATGTGGAGAAAAGAAAACCCTTGTATATTGTTGGTGGGAATGTAAATTAGTACAACCACTGTAGAGAACAGTTTGGAGCTTTCTCAAAAAACTAAAAATTGAGCTACCATTTGATCCAGCAATCCCACTACCAGGTACACTCAAAATAAAGGAAATCAATATATCTGAGAGATACCTGCACTCTTATGTTTGCTGCAGCACTGATTACAATAGCTAAGATTTGGTAGCAACCTAAGTGTCCATCAACAGATGAATGGATAAAGAAAATGTGGTACATATACACAATGAAGTTCTATTCAGCCATAAAAAAGAATGAGATCCAGTCATTTACAACAACATGGATGGAACTGGAGATCATATATTAAGTAAAATAAGCCAGGCATATAAGACAAACACTGTGTGTTCTCTTACTTGTGGGCTCTAAAACTCAAAACAATTGAACTCATGGACAGACAGCAGAAGGATGGTTACTAGAGGCTGGGAAGGGTAGTGGGGGACTGGGAGGGAGGTAGGGATGGTTAATGGGTACAAAAAAAAAGAAATACAAAGAATGATTAAGAACTACCATTTGATAGCAGCACAACATGGTGACTGTAGTCAATAATAACTTAATTGTACATTTTTGTTTGTGATTCAAAAGATAAAAGGTTGAGGGAATGAATACCCCATTCTTCACGATGTGATTATTTCACATTGCATGCCTGTATCAAAATATCTCATGTACTCCAAAAATATACATACCTACTATGTACCCACAAAAATTATAAATTAAAAAATATAAATAAATAAATAAGGATGTTCCCTGGTGGCTGAAGCCAGCAATGCCAAGTACATGGTAGACTAGAAGTCCTAGGGAATTCATGCTCCTCCCCATCAACAGCCCTCATCCAGTGACTAAGGCCACTGGTGTATAAATACCCAAACTTCCCAGCCCCTCAGATAAGAGATCTGAAACTGGAGTTCTGCTCTAGCTCCAGAGTTATTGTGTGGGCTAAAGCTCCAGTGGGTCACAGTGCTTGATAATGCCCTGTGAATATAAACCATAGCTGGGTAAGATGATATCTCACTGTGGTTTTGACTTGCATTTCTCTGATGATCAGTGATGTTGAGCACCTTTTTATATGCCTGTTTGCCATTTGTATGTCTTGAGAAACGTCTGTTCAAATCTTCTGTCCATTTTTTGATTGGATTATTAGATTTTTGGCCAAATTCCCTTCTCTGTCTCCTCCCTACTGGTGTTTCTTGGGATCACCTTTCAAATAAGCTGAACTTGAATCTGTGTCTCAACATCTGCTTCTAGGAGAACCCAAACTAAAATAGGAACACAAGAGAAGGGAAAAATAAATGTCTCCCTTTGCACTAACAAACAATTTGAAAAAAAAAAAAAGTGATTCACAATTTTCAAATATACATATTTTGAAGCTAAAATTATTAGAAGATTTGGATATATACTCCTTAGTATTTTTTAAAAATTGATTCAAAGTACATTCTGGAAAATATTTCCTCATTTCAAAGATGATACTTTTGCTACGGATATCTAAAAGGTACTATTATCTCATTAACGTCATAATTCATCAGAATCTAGCTTAAATAAAAATGAGAACATTCCTTTCTCACTTCCCTAGAGGAAAAAATGAAAAATGAGAATAATAAAAAGCCTTTAGCTAAAGAAAAAGAACTCTAAATATCTTTTAGCATGAGATGGGAACAGTGGGGTATTGAGTGAGAAACGACAGGAACTTATAATCATCTCTCATAATAATGCTTATAATAAAATAATGGGACTTTAAACAGTTATGTCAAACTATGAAAGTCTTCCAATTATACCACAGAGAAATAATACTTCACTAACAATAATTTAACTGTATCTTTAATCCACTGTAGTAACTAGCCATACATACCTTTTGTATATGTTAAAAATAAAGTTGAAGCTTAAGGCATCTCTTTAAAATACAGTTAGTGGTTAAGTTAGTTAAACTTTTAATTTAGAAACAAGCTTACATTAACAAAAATTGCTTTAAAAAATCTGTTTTAGGTATGTTATAAAATTGATATATATTAGATAATCACATCAAGAGACTCAGGTGTTGATCACAGCAAAGTTGCAACAGATCCCAAAATAAATCTTGAAGCAACCTGAACCTCACACAAGCTGATCAACTCAGGAGACAATTCTATTTTTAGGTTTCTAATTGAAAGGGGAAGAGAGGAAAAGGCCCAATGGCTTTGTATGTGCATAACGCTTTGTACTTTCTGCCACACTTCCAAAGACTCTTAATATCTTAGACAAAGTAGGGATTTGTTAACACATTTGACAGATGGAAAAAAACAGAATAGCTGATCGAAGATTCCACACTAATAAGTGCCAAAGGTGGGAAGGTAAGATATGAACTCAGGTCCTGTGATAATCCTGTACCTGTTTTTTCCACTACACCTCCTGCCCAAAGAGAAAATAGCAAACTGATTGACCCAACTACAGCAATATGTGCTACATGGAATACACTCAACTCATTAAAAAATAACGTTTTCCTTTTCCTAAACTATTATATGCTGAGGCACCAAACTTTTCTATAGACTATAAAATATAGCATATAATTTAGAACAACTTAAATGATGGCTACACCAAAGGACTTAGGCTCAGCTTGGTGCGAATCTACAGTAAGACTGATATCCACTTAGAACCTGTCAGAAATCAACCTCATTATTTTTTCCCAAAGTCTGTTCCTTCTCTTGCTGTTTATGTCAGTGCCCAGAGCTCAGACACCTCGCAGTCCTTTTGGACTCTGCTGTCTCCCTAAGCCTCACAACCATAAGTTTATGACAAGGGCCCATGACTTTATCTCCTATCTCTTTCTTGTCTGACTCCCTCTCCCAGTCCATCTCAGTTTCCTTAATCCAAGCCACCACCACCTAATGCCCGGTTTACCATCACCAGTCTCCTGCTGGCCTCCCCACCTCCTGAGTTGCTGCCTCCACATCCATTCTCCAAAATGCCAGAGTAAACTGTCCTAAGTACAAACTTGATCATGACACTCTACTGCTTAAAATCTTTCAACAACTTCCCACTGTCCTTAGGATAAACAAACTCTTACTGTAGATTCAAGGCCCTGTAGGATCTGGCCCCCTGCCTACATTTCTCTAGTCTTATCTCTTACCTCTCTCCTCTCAGGATTCTCAGCCCCAGCTCTCCCAACCTTCTTTTAGAAAAGCTTCCTGAAATGTTCTGTTTCCTCAAGGTCTTCACTCAAGGTGTTCTCACTGCTTGAAACAGTCCCCTGTCCTCCAAACCTCCTCACCTGCCCATCTCTAATTTATCAATGCCGGTTAGCATAGTGGCTAAGAGAGGAAATTGAGGAGACAGACTTCAGTTCAAAGCCCAGGTGCTCCTCCGCTTACTATGTGACTTTGGGAAAACTGCTTGATCTCTCTATATTTTAGCTCTTTTTTACTAAAACAGGGATATTAATAGGATCTATCTTATTAGATTACGTGCAGACTAAATGAGTCAATTAAGATATTTAGAAAAGTACCTGGAACATGGTAAGCTTTTTAATAAACATTATGTTTTATTACCATTATGAACATCATCATCTTCTACTTTTCTTCCACATATTGGATTAAATGTTGCTTCTTCCAGAAAACCTTCCTTAAGCCCCTGAACTAGGTTAGTGCCCCCGTAGCCGGCTCCTATAACACTTTTTGGAGCTGCTTATATAATGTCTGTGTCTTCTGTCAGACCAGCAGAGATAGAGACCATGGCTTTCTTTTTTTGTTTGTTTGTTTTACTTCAAGTTCTGGGATATGTGTGCAGAATGTGAAAGTTTGTTACATACGTATATATGTGCCATGGTAGTTTGCTGTACCTATCAACCCATCATCTAGGTTTTAAGCCCCACATGCATTAGCTATTTGTTCTAATGTTTTCCCTCCCCCTTGCCTCCTACCCCCCAACAAGTCCTGGTGTGTGTTGCTCCCCTCTCTGTGTCCATGTGTTCTCATTGTTCAACTTTCATTTATGGGTGAGAACATGTGGTGTTTAGTCCTCTGTTCCTGTGTTAGTTTCCTGAGGATGACGACTTCCAGTTTCATCCATGTCCCTGTAAAGGACATGATCTCATTCCTTTTTTGGCTGCATAGGATTCCATGGTGTATATGTACCACATTTTCTTTATCCAGTCTATCATTGATGGGCATTTGAGTTGGTTCCATGTCTTTGCTATTGTAAATAGTGCTACAATCAACATATGTGTCTATGTGTCTTTATAGTAGAATGATTTATATTCCTTTGGGTATATACCCAGTAATGGGATTGCTCAAATGGTATTTCTGGTTCTAGATCCTTGAGGAATTGCCACACTGTCTTTCACAATAGTTGAACTAATTTAGAGTCCCACTAAACGTGTAAAAGTGTTCCTATTTCTCCACAGCCTCACCAGCATCTATTGTTTCTTGACTTTTTAATAATTGCCATTCTGGCTGACATGAGATGATATTCCATTGTGGTTTTGATTTGCATTTCTCTAAAGATCAACGATATTGAGCTTTTTTCATATGTTTGTCGGCCGTATAAATGTTTTTGACAAGTGTCTGTTCATATCCTTTGCCCACTTTTTGATGGCTTTTGTTATTTTTTCTTATAAATTTGTTTAACTTGCTTGTAGATTCTGGATATCAGACCTTTGAGACCGTGGCTTTCTTGCTCACCACTATATTCTCATACCCAGTACAGGGCCTAGCATATAATCACCAAACAATGAATATTTATCTGCTCCATAAAAAAGAACAAGATCGGCCGGGCGCGGTGGCTCAAGGCTGTAATCCCAGCACTTTGGGAGGCCAAGACGGGTGGATCACCAGGTCAGGAGATCGAGACCATCCTGGCTAACCCGGTGAAACCCTGTCTCTACTAAAAAATACAAAAAACTAGCCGGGCGACATGGGGGGCGCCTGTAGTCCCAGCTACTTGGGAGGCTGAGGCAGGAGAATGGCGTAAACCCGAGAGGCGGAGCTTGCAGTGAGCTGAGATCCGGCCACTGCACTCCAGCCTGGG
>NW_012119710.1:738232-738919 GCF_000951035.1 Colobus angolensis palliatus | reverse complement strand
GAGAACATGGACACACAAAGGGAAACAACATACACATGGGCCTTTTGGAGGGTGGAAGATGGGAGGAGGGAGAGGATCAGGAAAAATAATGGGTACTAGGCTTAATACCTCAGTGATGAAATAAAATGTAAAACAAAATTCCATGACACAAATTTACCTATGTAACAAATGTGCACTTGTACCCCGAACTTAAAATAAAAGTTAGAAATATATTTATTTATTTATCTGCCAAAGGAATGACCCAATCCAACAGTTTAATTACTACAAAGGTCATCCAGATGGCCAACTAAAATCTAAATTTCTTCTGGTAGAACCTAAACCCATTTTCCTCCTTCCTCATCATTTAAAGGACTTAAAAAAAAAAAAAAAAAGACGACTAATTAGAACATCCTCTTTAGTCTATTGCCTCTTTAAGAATCATCATTAAAAGGTATCATTTAGGCCGGGTGCGGTGGCTCAAGCCTGTAATCCCAGCACTTTGGGAGGCCGAGACAGCCGGATCACGAGGTCAGGAGATCGAGACCATCCGAGCGAACGCGGTGAAACCCCGTCTCTACTAAAAAAAAATACGAAAAAAACTAGCCGGGTGACATGGCGGGCGCCTGTAGTCCCAGCTACTCGGGAGGCTGAGGCAGGAGAATGGCGTAAAACCCGGGAGGCAGAGCTTGCAGTGAGCTGAGATCCGGC
>NW_012119710.1:725572-731152 GCF_000951035.1 Colobus angolensis palliatus | reverse complement strand
CCAGGATGGTCTCGATCTCCTGACCTCGTGATCTGCCCGTCTCGGCCTCCCAAAGTGCTGGGATTACAGGCTTGAGCCACCGCGCCCGGCCAAGATAATTTTAAAAAGCCATCTGGGCTGGGCGTGGTGGCTCACTATTATAAACCAAGCCCTGGTATCGAGAAGATAGTTGGTTAAAAAGCCTGCATGGATAATCCACTGATTTTTCTAGGGCTAGTCCAGTGTTTCCCAAAATGCTTGATCTTTTGACACAGAGTCTCACTCTGTCTCCCAGGTTCAGGTGATTCTCCTGCTTCGGCCTCACAAGTGGCTGGGATTACAGACACATGCCACCACTCCGGGCTAAGTTTTGTATTTTCAGTAGAGATGGGGTTTCACCATCTCTACTAGACCAGGCCAGGCTGGTCTAGAACTTCTTGACCTCAAATGATCTGCCCACCTCGCCACCCAGAGTGCTAAGGTTACAGGTGTCAGCCACTGCGCATGGCCCCCAAAATGCATGACCTTAAGAATCATCTTATTTGTTAAAAATACATGGTCCCATGCTTTTTTCTTACAGATTTTTTTTCTGTAGGTCTGTAGTAAAGCCCTAGAATACAATGTTAACAAGCACACTGGACTGATTCATATGATCTAGATGAGTTTGAATACTGCCATGATATAAACAGACCTTTAACTTTTATTTTTCTTTTTTGAGACAGGATCATGCTCTGTTACCCAGGCTGGAGTGCAGTGGTGCAGTCATGGCTTACTGCACCCTCAACCTCCTGTGCTCAAACAATCCTCCCACCTCAGCCATCTGAGTAACTGGGACTACAGACACATATCACCATGCCCGGCTAATTTTTTTTTTTTCTTTTCTTTTCTTTTTTTGTACCCTGGCTGATCTCGAAATCCTGGGCTCAAGCAATCCTCCCACCTCAGCTTCCCAAAGTACTGGGATTACAGGCATGAGCCACCACACCTGGCCAACCTTGCACTTTCAAGCAACATTTGAGAAAGTATCCACTTATAAGCTCATGTGCAAGTATTCCAAATGGCCTTAAAATCACCCTTATTCAGCAGCATTGGCAGTAAATTAGAAAGAACATGGAGTCTAGTCAGAAAACCTAGATTCAACTTCTTCTGCTACTTCACTATCTGTGTAACCCTTACACCAGTCACGGCATCTCCATCCGGTCTTGGTATATTACATGGAAACAACAAAACCAACCCTAACCTGCCTCATAAGGTTGTTATGAAAATAATTCAAGATACTTGAAAAGGGCTTTGTAAATTAAAATGTCACCATTACAGTAACATTTTATTAAATCAGCCTGCTCTAATTCAGAATGTATGAATGTTGTTGTCTAGCCCAAGGTAGCTTTTTTTTTCTTCACATTATCTATAAGGAGATCATTGCCTCCTTACACATGACAGGCAGTGATAGGCACTGGAACACACAGATAAGCAGTAGCTTCCTGTTCCACAGCAAAATTATAAGATTGGATGTGTAAGATCAGGGGAGCATGTCTACTGTATGAGTACTGCTTCTACAGGACTGCAGTCTCAGCTATCAGTAAAGCAAAGCTGGCAATATTCCTCCTGGAAGTTAGCTTGGTTATGAGAAGTTAATGCCAGTCATTAGAGTAAAATCAATCTGAAGAAGAAGTTTTCTCCAGACTAGGAATATTAAAGGATTTTTTCACACTGGTATTTAAATTTCTAAAAAATACTATACTCTTTTTTGGCCACCTTGAGGAACATATACTAAATGCAGTATTTTCTTGGCAATTAAGTATCATCAACATAATCAGTAGTTTGGGGTATAAGCACAGCTGAGACTCTGGGTAGGAGATATTGGATCAACTAACTTAGCTTGCACCACTATATACAATGAACAAGTGCCTCCCGGTCTTAACATCTATGTAGGGTGTACCAAGAGCATGGCATAATGGTGTCCTCAAGGGCTACAAAGGTACATGTCATTTCTTTAAGAGTTTAGGCTCAGCCGGACGCAGTGGCTTATGCCTGTAATCCCAGCACTTTGGGAGGCCGAGGCAGGCAGATCACGAGGTCAGGAGTTCAAGACCAGCCTGGCCAACATGGTGAAACCCCATCTCTACTAAAAATAAGAAAATTAGCTGGGCATGGTGGTGCATGCCTGTAATCCCAGCTACTTGGGAGGCTGAGGCAGGAGAATTTCTTGAACCCAGGAAGCAGAGGTTTCAGTACGCCACTGCACTCCAGCCTGGCAAAAGAGCGAGACTCCATCTCAAAAAATAATAATAATAAAATAAAATTTAAAAAAAGAGTTTAGGCTTTTGTATTGAGAGGACTGTTTCTTGCCTCATACCAGTTTCGGGAATGTGTAATGAAGTCCAGTTCCGCCAGCATCCTCATTACTACCACTAATCACCTCTGCTTTTCCTCCTCGCCACTTTCCTCTAATTCAACCCAGACAAATCTCTTCCACTTTGCTGTCAGAGCCTGCTGCTCATCGCTGCTATCATTGCTTTTAATCAGTCTACCATAGATGCATCCACCACTTCTGCCCTTTGCCACTGAACTGTCTGGTCTGGCCATTCTCTAACTGGATGCATAATCTTGGGCAAGTCATTACCTTTTCCAGCACGTATTTCCCTAATAATTGAAGTGAAGAGGTTGCTAACATCCCTTCCAGTTCTGCTATTCTATCATGATTCTCTTCTGCCTCCTGATTTTTTTCATTTTCTCAAGTTTTTTCACAAAATGGCTGACTAAACTTGTGCAAAAACTGTCAACCAACTGTAGTATCATTTCTTTCCATGAAGCAAATAAACTATATACTCAATGCTCTATGATTAACTTTATAGCAGTTTCTGTTTCTATACACATACTATTCAATGTATTTACTGTCAAAGAGATTTTCCAGGGCATTTGGTTCAGAGTCTTCAACAATTCAAAAAGAATGGTAGTTCCAGAAGGTATGGACTTATTTTATCACACTTTCAAAATTAAAAACTACATTTTGGTCAACATACCCTAGAATTTAATTTTTCACAAATTAGTCTTACCAATTAGCAAGGTTTTACTAAAACTGTAATTGGATAAATCTTTCTTACTAAAGGAAAATCTACTCACGACAATTTTGTAAAGATTTGGGAATGAATAATAAATATACAAACAAGTTTATATTTAATGTTTATGAAATGTGGCAGAGTGTTCAGTTCCCTGTAACTCCCTGTAATTTCCTGATACCATAGAGGAAGAAAGGTTAGCTTATTACCAATACTATTCAAGGACATCTTTTTAATCTCAGTGCATTATACACTTTTTTTTTTTTTTTTTTTTTGAGACGGAGTCTCGCTCTGTCTCCCAGGCTGGAGTGCAGTGGCGCAATCTCGGCTCACTGCAAGCTCCGCCTCCCGGGTTTACGCCATTCTTCTGCCTCAGCCTCCCGAGTAGCTGGGACTACAGGCGCCCGCCATCTCGCCCGGCTAGTTTTTTGTATTTTTTAGTAGAGACGGGGTTTCACCGTGTAGGCCAGGATGGTCTCGATCTCCTGACCTGGTGATCCACCCGTCTCGGCCTCCCAAAGTGCTGGGATTACAGGCTTGAGCCACCGCGCCCGGCCTATACACTTTTAAAACTAGTATGACAGCGCTGCTATCATAACTCTGTAACCAGCTTTGTCTAACCAGCCTTGGTTTATTTTCAATCTAGCATTTTTAGATGTATAGCACTTGAGGTTTCAGAAGAAAGAGAAAAAATAGTTTACAAATTATTTTGCAAAGTAGAACAAAAAATAGAAAACTAAAGCAAAACACCCGACCCCCAGCTGAAATACACCAGAACCTCAAGGAAAAAAGAATTCACTCATGAAATATTATAGTGCAAATACACTTTTGAGCAAATGAAGTGATACATGCACACATATACATACACATGACTAATACGGTAAACTGTGAAAAAGCCCACCAGAACGAATACAAGAAATACTATTAGAGTGCCAAAAGTGCACAATCACTACCATCTAGAAAGCTCTCAACGCAAAAAGTCACAACTGACACTCTGGAACATGAGTAGAATTCCACAAACAGGAAGAATGTGGTATATGAGAAAGAGCACTTCAGGCAGAGTGAAGCCAACATGCAACAACCACCAAAATCTACTAAATGCCTCTGCACAAGCAAGGCCTTGGAGGCTGCAAGAAGCAGGAAAGCACAGGCACATCTGGGACACAGGACGTCATCTAGGATGCATCCAAGGAAGGGTGCAAAGGAGATGACATCAGAAACAGACACAAGGTCAAGATCAAAAGGACCAAGGAGCCTGATATTTGCATAGACTTTATGAAACTTCTGACATGTTTGCATAAGGTATAAGGAAGGGGTAACTTGATTGGAGGTTTCACTGGTAGATTAAACTTGCGCCAGAGTGAGTGTAAGATTTGGTAGGGAGGCAACATATTAAGAGAACACAGAGGAAGGTATGGATGCAAGAGAGACTGTAGTGGTAGATTCAGCAAGATTTGGCAATTTCCTATCTAGATGTGCAAAGGAAAGCATGATTCGAAGACCTAAAGAATCTGAGCGATGAGGGAGCAAACTGGCCACTTGATGCATCTGGCCACTGACATAATTTATTTGGTCCATAGAGTAAACCTGGGAAATTTGCATCAACTCTAAACAATTAAGAAACTTTCTATGTGAAAATCTAGATTTGGGCTGCTGGTGAAAATCTGAGAAGACTGTGCCAGTGCTGCTCAAGGGTGCTACTAGAGACCATGCCTGGTTACCTGGACAGTGTCTTGACATGCATTACACCTGGTCCACGTCACTCATTTTATTTTACCTGCCTGAGGCATCAGAATTTGCCATCTCTGATTTGGAGCTACGTGACTAGCAAGACGATGACATAATTAGCAAAAATAAGGAAGTCCAGAACAGGCTGGGGACAGTAGAAAAGCTAAATTTTAGACATACTAAAATTGACGATTTTGATACTCATCTAGAAGGAAATATGCAGTGTCTTTAGAAATTGGAGGGAAAATCAGGAAAAGATGCATGTGGATAAAATCAGAATCATCCCATCAGATAATATCTGCTATCATTTCTATAGTATTTACTACTGAAATGTCAGGTAATGTTCTCAGTAGTCTAAGTATTCCACACCCATTAAATCAGTTAGCCCCATTTAATCAGTATTTCCAATCTACAATTATCCCAGTTTTACAGATGAGGAAACTGAGGCGCACAGAAGTTAAGGTGATAACACTGTAACTAGCTGAGCTGGGATTCAAAAGTCGGTAATCTAGTTCCAGAATCTGTATTAGGAGAACTTCTTCCTGAGGTTACTCTGTATTTTTAGATTAAATAATTTCATTTTTAAAAGTTGGGAAACCGCTAATATTTGTTAGATTTGTAGCTGATAAGAGAATGTAAAAAGAGAAGATAATTCACAGAAATCATTATCCCTTAATCTTAAAAAGACTGGAAGCCAGACACAGCTGGGACACATGCCTATAGTCCCAGCAACTCAGGAGGCTGAGGCAGGAGGATTGCTTGAGCCCAAGAGTTTGAGGCCAGCCTGGGCAATATAGCGAGACACTGTCTCAGA